>NC_056737.1:1910249082-1910294944 GCF_019279795.1 Protopterus annectens
CCTGTTCATGATCTATGGTTCTTGGTCTTGTCATGCTGTGTAATTAATTTATTCAACCTGTGCCCGAAACTGGCCTTCATGTATCTGTCCTTCACATCCAATCCACTCCCCCAAGGTACCTCCGTTATTCTTCCAGAGAGTCCTAGGGGTTCCCCTTTGTTGGACAGTTTCCTTTTACTCCTCAGGAAGTTGGCCTTATAGAGGAGATCTTAGAACCTAGGGATGAGGACCCTATAGGGAAAATTGAGACATTCCTCTTGTAGCAACAACTGATTGGAGGAATGATGTCCTGTAACAGAATTGCATCTGTCACTTCCCCTTACAGAACTTGTTAAGCTGTGATGCTCCTGAATTGCACTAGAGCTGAACAGGCAGTGGTCCTCCACATCCTTACCCTGGGATAAGAGAGCTGCCTGTCAGCTGTGTCATCCTTTTCTCCCATGCTTACTTGGCTTGAGTTCCTGAATTCATGTTGCCAGCAGCACAGATGGGACACCTTGGCTCTGCACCACCAAGCTTAGGTATTTTTAAATTTTTGGGTTAAGCATATCGATCTGTCTTTGGATATTTGACCTTCTTTACTGTTAGGGCTACGACTGGAAGGACTTTCTGCATAAAACGTTCCCGAGATACCTGAGCCCCTCCCCTTTTCACCTGTAATCTTACTTGGTTAAGGACCCCACTGTAGATCTCTTCATCTGCAACTTAGTTTGGTTGCACTGATTGACAGCCCTGGGCAACCTGATCCACTGTTTTTATATTTTGAAAGTGAAAAATTTTACTCATTTGTTGAAAGTTGCTTCATTCTAAACTTCAGGCAGGTTATTCTATTCCATTTATTCCAAACTTTGTCAAGACATTTTGGTATTTAACTGTACTACTTGCAGATCTGGTCCTCATCCCATCTTAGATTACCACCACTTTGTACTGAAGTAGTTATAGCTATATTAGAGATTCAGTGTATTGAGAAAACAGGACTCACTTCTTTAAAAATGTTAGTGTACAGCTTAGACTCCACCACAGAGTAAGCGTTCAGAGGGTGTAAAATGTTTAGAAGAGCATTTCTTGGATGACGTGCACTGCTTTCAAGTCTTTAAGACTAAAGAAATCCAAAAAATTGTTTAATTTATAGAAATTTCATGTTACCACTTTTTCGCAGCCCTCTGTCAAGGTGTCCATCTCCATTTCTAGAGTCAAGCAGGAGGAATTGTGATAGTGACGGATTCCCTGTCCAGGGCTAAAAAGCATAAACCTGCTAAGGTACCTAAGCAAGTTTCAGCTTTACATGTGCTTTTTTTTGTTTAGTCTGTACCTTTCCAAACAAAATATACTAAATTGGTAGCTTCCTTGAAGAATGCTCCTCAAGCTGAAAGTGTATCCTACCTTCTTTTTAAGCAGAGTTCTGTACACATTGCCCCTGTTGAAGTGTCAGCCTGGTCCTGCAGGTCTTTATCTGTCTAGCTGGACAGCAGAGGAATTTGGCAGACCTATTTCAGTGTTCAGCAAATGTGGTTTCATGTCTTCCCCTGCTAATATTGGAGGCTTGAAAGCAGTGTTCTTGGCTACGTGTTCTAATGTGAGCATTGACTTTTCCTTTTTAGCGAACTCACAAGCTTCATTTCTGTTCATACCTCACCTCAATTCTGATATCAGCCCAGGGACCCTATTATTTTGCTGTTCCAATAATTCAACCCTCTTCTAAGAGAGAGTTACAGGGGGCCTTCATAGGATATGATTTTTGTTGTCTAGATATAGGTCTTTCCCCTCTTTGTATGACCCCCTTTAGTACTTGAAGGCAAGGTCATGTGCAAGGGAAGGCATATAGATTCCTCTGTGGTATCTCCCACTCCACACTTGGACAAAGACTGTGATACTAATTATCCTGACTCTCTGCCCAATGACCCCATATTTGGGAAGACTGTTTTCAGCTCTGTGCAGCTGATCGTCAGCTGCCACCAATTTCTTTACTCATTCAATGTATCTACCAGACCTTTCCTAACCTCACATGGCTTTACTTAACCCATATCTGGGGTCAGTGAGGAGATTGAGAATGCTGGTGCAGCATCATGCTATTGCTGTGGAGTATTCCCTTGAGGCCAACCTCCACCCCTCTGTCTTTGTCATTGGTTTAGTTGTGGTTGATGCCCTGTACCTCCATAGTTTGAGTATTGACATCCTTGTGAGCTGGTGCTCCCACTGACATCTAGGACTAATCTGCCAGGGCTGTCTTTGGTCCCATTTCTACTGAGATTGAATAATTCTTCCCCCAAATTGCCATTTTTGGCATTCAGCATGAAGGATGCAGCCCTTGGCTGGATGTTGATGGCTTTTTCGGCTTCAAAGATTGAGGTTAACCTGTCTTTTCCCAAGGAAGTGGGTCAATATTTTCAGCTTTCACTTCTGGGCCCATTGATCTTCAGCACTGATCCCACTAGATCATTGGCTTTGACCTCCGGGTTGGGGTTGTTGCCAGTTCTGTTTTCTGTTACTGGTTTTCCTGCATGAGGCCCCCCCCCTTAACACCTCAATTCTGATATCAGCCCAGGGGCCCTATTATTTTGCTGTTCCAATAATTCAACCCTCTTCTAAGAGAAAGTTACAGGGGGCCTTCGTAGGATATGATTTTTGTTGTCTAGATATAGGTCTTTCCCCTCTTTGTATGACCCCCTTTAGTACTTGAAGGCAAGGTCATGTGCAAGGGAAGGCATATAGATTCCTCTGTGGTATCTCCCACTCCACACTTGGACAAAGACTGTGATACTAATTATCCTGACTCTCTGCCCAATGACCCCATATTTGGGAAGACTGTTTTCAGCTCTGTGCAGCTGACCGTCAGCTGCCACCAATTTCTTTACTCATTCAATGTATCTACCAGACCTTTCCTAACCTCACATGGCTTTACTTAACCCATATCTGGGATCAGTGAGGAGATTGAGAATGCTGGTGCAGCATCATGCTATTGCTGTGAAGTATTCCCTAACACACACACAGACGCACACACACACACACACACACACACTCCTTCCAAGCTCTGTTATGGCTGGCTTTGTGAGTAGCATGTTCACTTCTGTGCCTCTCCAGTCTTTTCTCCAAGGGGTGCACATCGTTTACCAGGCTGATCGTGCTGCTATTGCAGAAAGCCAGTCTGCCTCCCTCCTCCCAGGATGGAAGAGCCAACATTAGCTTCTCACCCCCATCCCCTCCCTCCGCAGTCTCTCTAGTGCACATGCCGCTAGTTGAACACAGGTCCCCTGCCACTAGTTGAGCACATGTTTCCCTGCCCCTAGTTAAATGTCATTTGTGGTGCAGTCAGGACTTTAGCCCCATGTCTGTTTGGGTAGATTTTTTAGCTTATCTGGGAAAATGCCCTCAAGTCAGAGCATGTCTTTGTGGGTCATTCATGTTCATTCTGCTTCTGTCTCGTGCTTCTTTAGACATGATGTTGCTAACTTGGCAACAAGGTATAAAGTTCTGCATCCTTGTCTGTAGTCTTTTATCCTTTCAGCTTAGAAGACCAGTAATGATTTCAAACCACGTTCTGTTTCTCATCAGGATTGGTAAATGTTTGGAATGAGGTCAGAATAACTAATAATACAAACATAATATTCAAAAATAGAAGAGGTTTTAATTAAGGTAGTTTCACAGGGACTGGATGATATAATTTGCCTACTTCCAATACTTTGATAATTTTGTTCGTCCATTGGAAGCCTGCAGCCTAGTCTTCACTCAGTGTACATATTTCTGCAATATCAGCATGATGCATTGCTTAGGTGGCAGCAGATTGTTTTCCAAAAAGATAAACTTCACCACTGTGGATGTGAAAAAGCTGTAAAAGTCTTAGAAAATGTGACTGCTCTTTCCGAGGGGAAATGCAGGTGATGCTAACAATTCAGCATTAAAGCTGTATTCATTAAGAAAAAAATGTAAACTAACTATAAAACTAAAAGAATCTTCATTTTAATTGCTTTTTAGCAAATGTTTAGTATTTTAAAATAAAATGAATAACATTTTTTGTAGAAGGGTATTCATTTTGCATTTGCTGCTTTTCAAATGGTTTGCGTTTGAAATGAAACTCTGTAGTTCTTTGCAGTGCAGACCTGTGCACCTGCAGTGCTTACTGCAACATCGCCCAAGGAGTATTGAGCATTAAGTTACATGTTGACGCTTTATTTGGGCAGTAGCCCCCCAACACCAAGAAGTTTGTAACTGTGGAACCAGGGCAGTGTCTTAGACATTTCAAACTAAAACCACAGGAAATTCTTTCTGGGACTTTTTTAAAATGGAAAAACTGTTCAGTCACTTTTGTTTTGCTTGCTGGAGAACTACTTGCTGAATTTGTACAGCTCTCACGTAAGTGGGTAGAGCTCAGTGGTATTATGTTGCCTATAAGGATGATGGTTATGGCACACTGTATCTTCATTTTATAGTGTTAAGGTGTAATCTAGTTGATAGCTGATTTACAGCAGACATTTTTTCTGTTTTAAAATCTTTATTGTACAATAATATTTTTTGTTTGCATGTAAAGTATGAGGCTTCATTTTATTTATTCTAAGTATTTTGAAATTTTTATGGGATTTTAACTTCTTGGTGATTTGCTTATTAGCTTAAGGGTATAGGTGTTGCAATTAGACTTGCAGTACCAGGGACCACTGAGGAGCCCAGCCCAAATTAGTAGTTTTGTTTTGCCAAATTGTTTAGTTGGCGGTAGCTTTACTGTATACATGGGGACAAAAGTAATTGGATCTGCAGCTGTACAATGTAAGCTTTGTTGTGTGTGGCAAGTGTTGGCTGTTACCCAAGGCAGCAGTGAGCATTTACCTTGCATCCTTAAGGCCAATTACCCTCTTGCATATTATGATTTAAAGCAGTGTAGACTTGAGAAACCATACCCCTGCTCATGTCCTATATATTTTGTGCTAGCATTGCAGATCTAATGCATGTCCTGTCACAGTTTTGGTGACTTTAGTCATTTTCTAATGCCATAATACAGCCTGCTTGTCACAGAAAAACTTAACTTCTTGGAGATATTGACTTTACTCTTGTTTGGACCAGCAGGTTCTGTGCACTTGGAAGTATCATTTGTGGAAATCCCATTTCTTGGTAGCAGTCCCTTCGGGGAGGCAAGTCTGTGAAATACATCTATCAGCAAACTAGCTTCAGAAATTTCTTTAAGACTAACTTCAACTATATGATGACCTGAAGTGCAGTGGTTACCTACCCCTTGTGGACCCAATAGCAAACACTGCTACATTTGCCAAGAACTTTTTTTTCCCTTAATGTCTTCATTTAGATTTCAGTCCCAATTTTTAACGAATACAGTGCAAAGATTAGAAATAAACCTGTTTGCTGAAATCAAAGTATTTATGAGCTGTATAATAAAAGAAAAACACTCCCCCATAGGAACAAACTAAAAACTCTGCACCTCATAATTAAATTCAGGAATCTAAACAAAGAATTTAGAAAAAATATCAGATCTTCCAATGCTGAGTGTGGACAGATTACCATATCTGTTAGAGGCATACACAAAGTCTTTCAACTATGATAGGAAACTTGGAAATAATATCCATCACTACTCAGAGTTGATATTTATAATGACACTATCCACCCAGCTCCTGAGGACACAGCAGGCATATTAAGAGTAAAATTTACTGCGGACATTTCTTCTCATCTGTGGCCTCCCCCAAAGATCTCCCCTGAGCAGGTTTTCAGGGACCGTCTCCAAGGTGAAAAATTGTAGCTCTGTGGGGCCTGATAATGTGCCATATTGCTTCTTGGTCAGTAAGAAGCACTGCCTCCTTGATCAACTCCATAATCTCTTCAACTCAAGTCTGTCAGTTTACTTCCTGAGGTATGGAAATTAGTTGTGGTTATCCTTATTCACAAGTAAGTTCCCACCACTAATCCAGGCAGTTAGAGACCCATAACCCTCAAAAGCTGTAACTGCAAAATAATGGAACACACGATCAATGATGTCATAACCACAGACATTGGGAGCCTGCAGTTTATTAACCAAAAGCTGTTTGGGTTCATGAAGGTTAGGCCCTGCCTGCTTAACTTGGTTGACCTTTTTAAAAAAAAGTCTTTGAGGTCTTAGAAGCAAATTGGTACACACAGTTTGTCATCCTTGCTAGTGCCTTTGACTCCATTCCACACACTGGTGTCAAAACTCACTCAAACCAAAAACACTTTTTTGTATACTTTCAGTTCACACCCATGCCACCTTATAGCATCTTGAACTATTTTGGGTCTGGCTTCTTTAATCATCTGACTTACCAGCTAATAAGCAGTATTGGAAAGGGCAAGGAGTTAACAGAATGACACTGATTATTAGTCTAGGATGTCCTGAAATGGAGTAATTAATCTTTGCTTACCGCATATTATTCATATTTTCATATTTATGTTCATATTTTCATAACTCTGAGACCTACATGTTATTGAGATGTGTGGTGTGAAACACCAATGTGGAACACGGGTCAATTCACTGTCTGTGCTAATTTATATCACACTGTACTGGAAATATTGCTAGCTGTTTGCTAGTAATTAGGAAAATAAGCAATATTTCAGTATGTACTTCAGAAGCATAGTGACTTGCAAACTGTTTGACGTTAATTGAAATCTTGGATATTAAAGAGAACTAACTGTCTTTGACATTTGCACATCTTGAGAATGTCCAGTATTTGTTTTGCTATTTATGTTTTTATATTTCTGTAAATATCTCAATAAGCATGCACTTAGAGGATTTTGTTGCTGTCATGTGAAAGCTTATGTCTGGTTAACAAAAATGTTTTAACAGTATATGTCTAGATTGTGCAGTTTTCAAGATATGAACGTGTGTCACAAAAATATTTACATTTGTTTCTTACGCTTTTTAAGTTTATTTTTTCAGAAAAAGCTCTGGAACATAAGATATGTATACATTCCACACCACACATGGATGTTAATGAGATAGCAAGTTAGCTAAAGTACATTCAAAGCCTGATATTACCCAATGTCTAGCCAGCTGGCAGAACCCATCAAGTCAAGATAGGGTGCACACTGCCTTTACAAAGGCGTGTTACCAGTGATGTCCCTAAACTTGGTTCTTCTGTCACATGTCTGTATTCCTCTGACATGAGAACAGATGTAAATGCTCTTTGGATGTCAAAAATTGCTATTGACTACAAGCCAGATGCTGTTGTGTACTCCACAGAGAATTCTGTAATTCTGCAGGATCAGCCAGCATGTAAAAATAAATGGTGCCAATTAAATGAAAAAAAAAATTAGTATAGTTTGGAAAACAAGGCCACCTGTGCTGCTACCACACATATGGTACCCCTCAAAAATGACACTTATCAGAGACGTAGTCACATCAACAGTGAACTCTTCTTTGATCACTGTATATTTCACGGTCATGGGAAAGCCCTTTCTGTCCCAGTTGGCCACCAAGGGTACTATATCTTCTAGGTCCAAGGATGGTATCAGACATTGCTACTCATCCCTCATTAGGCTCATTATTGAATACAGTGCTGCCTTCCATATATGTCTGTCTTGGTATTTCTCACAACCCAAGAGGCACCATTATCTGGGCAGAATACCTTAGAATCTTATTTCTCTCCTTAGTCTCATACAGACTCCTTAAGCATGATCTCATTCTAGCCAAATAGTCTCAAAGGACCTTGTCTTGAGTGACCTACTCCATATTGGTAAAACAGGGAATACCATGAACCCCTGCACAAAGGATCCTCACTGTACCATAAACAGAACCTATTGTCAAGATAAAGATCTCAGTCAAACAATTACATTCTTATCATTTGAGTAAAAAAAACAAAAAACAATTACATTCCTATGTAATAAACACTACTTGCATGTTTAACAAAGCAGATGTTCTTCGTCCCACATTGCTGCAGTCCTAACACTTGGGTAGTTCGCTGTCCCTCGGTCGGCCCGAATATCAGAGTATAAGGCTGACGTCGGTCAAGGCGCATTTGACTGACATCAGAACGTCAGGGTACAAATGCGCATGACCGACGCCATATCCTCAGCCTTTGCCGCATGGTCCGATGCAGAAGCAGTGTTGCAAGTGCCGCTCGGGCTCTGAAATTTTTCAACGGAGTTTCAGACCGTCAGAGTTGGTTAAGTACTCCGCTGGGGAATATTTTTGGTTTTTCTTGCCTCAGTGGTTTACCGGATGTCAGAAAAGTGAATAACTGTATTTTGTGGGAAACAGATACCGATAGGGATTACCATAATTTGTGTATACCTTGTTTAGGACCTGAGCACGACGTTGTTGGATGCCGCTTTGTGCTAGGGTTTAATAAACGACTATAAAGCCGGAGGTTGATTGTGCAAGGTTGGTCTTTGGGAAGCGGTGTAATTATAAAATGCCGCCGGATGCCCGACGCCGCTTCCTCTAAGAAGCGCAAGGACAAGGCAGTTAAACCTAGGTTAGAGGAGTCGACCGAACCAGACGCCAGTTCTCTAGAGGTGCCAGTGGAACCGGTGGTTCCGACGGAGGCCTCTCTGGAGGCCCAGGGAGAAACTTTGTTTTACAGGATGTGGCCTCCCAGGAGGCAGGGCAGGCTGTAGGGGCTTTCAAGTAACTATTCTCCCTCTCCTAAGGGGTCTAGGCTCCTTCTTCTGCCTCCAAGGCTTCTCCCAGAGGCAGGTCTAGTTTAGCTTCTGTGGTGTCGCTCCCAGTTCTTCAGGTGCTGTACCCACAGCACATGCTCAAAGTGGCCGAGGGTCTAATTACTTTAATTAGAGGGTCTATACCCCCTCCTGACAACAGGCCTAGGATGGAACCTGTGTTGGGGGCTTATGAGCAGGTTTTGATGTGTCTGAGTCTTCGGCTGAAGACTTGCAGGAGTATTCTCATTATTCTGATTCTGATGTGGATGACTCTACTCCTTCTGCTTCTCCTCCTGAGGATTTTTCATTTCAGAGACCCTTCACTCCATGAGAGAGCATTTTAAATGGGAAGGTCAGGATTTTTCTGATTCCAGGAAAAGGCTTAGGGAATTTTGTTTTACCCCAGCATAGGCCTTAGCTATTCCTCCTGTTTTGAATGTGGTGGAAGATGTGTTTGCAGAGGCCTTTAATCCTGATTCTTTGCCTCCTGCTCCTGTTAAACCGGATAGGTATTACAGGGTGCCTGAAGCTAATAAGTATCTTTTAAGAGTCCTAGGGCAGACCCAGAAACCGCTAGCCAGGGGCCTAAGGGTGTTAAGGCTTCTGTTGTCAAGAATCCGTTCCTGCAGATAAAGAGGCCAGGGCCTTGATAGATGGGGAAAGAAAGTTTATACTTCTTCCACTCTAGCCATGAGAGCTTTGAATTGCCAGTTTCACATGTTGAAATAACAAAATTATCTCCTTTCTCAGTTGAAATCTAAGGTTGATGCTTGGAAGGTATTGACTGTAAAGAGTTACAAGATTTAGTGCATGTTTCTGAACAGGTGGGTAAGCATTCTTTGCAATGTGGTTTTGATGCTGTACAGGCCTCCTAGGGTGGCTGCCACTGGGTCAGTTCTTCGTAGGCATGCCTGGCTGAGGGATCAAAATTTATCTGACCATGTTAAACTAGAATTTTGGATGCCCCTTGCAATCTGATGTCCTGTTTGGTTCTCCTGTTGAGGCAGTTTTAAAGAAAATGGAAGACAAGGCTAAGTCTGTGCAGACTGTTAAAGATTTTTGCAGGTTCAGCCTCCAAAGTTTAGTAGAAATTGGCCTACCAAGGGGTGGACGATCCTTCTTATGATTCCCAGTCTAGGGTAGATCTAGACGTGGCAGGGCAGAGGTCAGGGCTCTTTCAGGCCTAGAACAGGGAGTTCTCCTGCACAGTCTGCAAGTGAGGGCAGGGGTCAGTCCTTTCAGAACAGACCCAATGACCTACCTTTCAGCTGCCAGATTCTTCTCGCCTGGCAGCACCTTTGGGAGGAAGGTTGGCACTTTTCAAAGAAAATTGGAGTTTGATTACCCAAGACAAATGGGTACTGGATAATCATACATCACGGTTACAGGTTTTATTTCCATACCTTGCCTCCTTTCAAAGGCATGCCAGACATTCCTCCTCACCAAAGCCTAGAGACTCACAAGCAAATTTCAATGTTACTCCAAATAGGGGCCATACAGCCGGTTCCTATGCCAGAGAGAGGCCTAGGATTTTATTCTCGCCTGTTCCTAGTTCCAAAGAAGGGGAACACGTGGGAGACCAATTTTGGATTTATCTGTCCTCAATACTTATCTGGACATTCCCAAGTTCAAATGTTGATTGCAGCAGCTTTTACCTCAAGGCAAAGATCATTGGATGGTAACTTTGATCTCAAGGAGGCTTTCATGTTCTATCAGACTAAAGTGCAGGAAGTATCTGCGCTGAGCTGGACTTCTCACTATCAGTTCTCTGCATTGCCCTTTGGCTTATCTACTGCCCAGAGTGTTCTCGAAAGTTCTGGCTCCAGTGATAGCTTTCTTCAGGCTAAAAGGAATACAGATCTATCCTTATTTGGACGACTGCCTGATTCTGGCTCAAGGAAGGGAAGAGCTTCTTCATCATTTGAATATGTGATAGCAGAGCTAAGATGCCTGGGGTATTCTGTGAACGAAATAAAGTCCAGTCTAGTACCCTCTCAAGACATGTGCTTTCTGGGTGTGAGACTGAATACAGCATCCCAGATGGCCTTTTTAACCCCGGACAAACAAAAGAATCTATCCCTACTTCCTTCAGCTATCTCATCAGTCCGGGCTGACTGCAAGGACAGTCCTTCGCCTTAGGGTTCATGGCATCTTGTATTCTGGTGCTTCCCAATGCCAAACTGCATATGAGGAAGCTAAGCAATGGTATCTCAAAATGTATGGACACAGCACTGCCAGGATCTGGACACTGTCATTCAAATAATACCTTGCATTCAAAAGGAATTTTTATGGTGGGCTCAGGAATGTCACCTAAACAAGGGACTCTCTGTGACCCGGCCAGAGGCGAGTCAGATTTTAACAACAGATGCCTCAGACATAGCTTGGGAGCTCATCTAAATGGAAAGTGGATACAAGACAGTGGTGCCAGACTACAACATCTACATATCAACATGAAGGAGATGTTAGCAGTCCAGTTTGCATTAATAGCTTTCAAGGATTTACTTCTTCCAGGGCAGGTGTTGATTCTAACAGACAACGCAACTGTCATGTGGTACATCAACAAGCAAGGGGGAACACATTCTTAGCCTCTATGCAGGCAAGCAATGATTTTGTGGGAGACTGCTCTCAGTTTACAACTAAATCTTCAGGCAAGGTTTCTGCCGAGCACAGAACTCCTTAGCAGACGTGTTAAGCAGACAAATCATGGATCCCCACGAGTGGAAACTGGATCTTCATGTATTTCAGAAATTGACAGTGTCCTGGGGAACTCCAGACATAGATCTGTTCGCTTCTCCTCTAAACCACCAGCTGCCAAAGTTTTGCACAAAGCGGTTTCATCCCACAGCTTGGAAAGTGGATGCTCTTTCTTTCAGTTGGAAAAATCTTCATGTGTATGCCTTCCCATCTCTGCCTCTCCTCCCAAAGGTACTTCTGAAGGTCAGACAGGACAAGCCAAGGATGATTTTGATAGCTCCAGATTGGCCTCGACAGTACTGGTACCCACTACTGAGAAGTCTAGTACGGAAGCCTCCATGGCCTTTGCCTTTGATTCCACATCTGTTGTCCCAGGAGGACAGTCATTTGATCAATGTCAAACTTCACTCTCTTCACCTAACAGCATGGCATATTCTGTTTTAAACCATAAAGGGTCTCAACTTCCACAACAAGTTTTGAATGTGATTTTGGAAGCCAGAAGGCCTAGTACAAGAAAAGTGTACGAGATAAATGGAAGAGATTTTTATTTTGGAGTGCAGCTAAGGATTTGGATGTTTGAGCCTGATTTAAGTGTGGCTCTTCAATGTCTTGCTGAGTTATTGGACAAAGGTTTGTCCTTCTTCTATTAAGATTCATGCTGCAGCAATTTCAGCTCACTATGATTGTGACCTCCATTGTTTTCTCATCCTTTATTCAAGCAGTTTCTAGAGGGGCTAAGAATTTAAGACCCCACTAAGAGCTCCTACTCCTGCTTGGGATCTCAATTTTGTGTTGGAGAAACTCACTCTACAACCTTTTGAGCCTGCAGCTACTGCTGAGTTGAAATTTTGTCATGGAAAACTGTTTTTTTTGTTGGCCATTACCTCTGCAAGAAGGGTTTCTGAATTGCAGGCCCTTATGGCAGTTGAGCCTTCTTGATTTTCCACAAGGATAGGGTATCTTTACGTACTAATCCTTCCTTTATGCCTAAAGTGGTTTCTAGTGTGGCTTTAAACCAAACTATTCATTTGCCTACTTTTTATGCAAATCCCCAAACTAAAGGGGAAAAGAATTTGCACACTTTAGATGTACACAGGCAGTTGCGATATTATTTGGACAGAACTAAAGGGTTCAGACAATCTCAGCAGTTATTAGTTTCTTTTGCTTTGTGCTCTCAGGGCAAGCCCGTGTCAAAACAAACTATTTCTAAGTGGATTGATTTTGCATTGCTTTCTGTTATTCCCATCATGGCAAACAGATTCCAGCTGGGATTAGACCATTCCACTAGGGCTACTGCCACTTCAACAGCTTTTTGAGGGGGTGGCTACTATGATATTTTGGAGGCAGCCACTTGGAGTTCAGTGCATACCTTCTCTAGGCATTACCACCTTCCATTGTACTCTAAATCCAGGGCTGGTTTTGCCACTGCTGTTGCAGGGCATTTTGGCAGCTCCTGCTTCATTATAATTTAGCCATCCTCCCTTACCTCTGCTTTGGGATTCTACCCATAGTTAGGACTGCAGCAATGTGGGATAAGAACATAGTACAGTTTTGTACCTACTATAAATGTAGATGTTCGAGGAACCACATTGCTGTAGTCCAATTTACCCTCCCTCCTTCCCTCTGCTGTTTGAGGTAGTTGTGTGGGTTGGGTTTTCCATCTGAGGTATATGGCATTTTGTATATATTGTATATATTATACATGTTTTTGGTGTTAGCTAGTTGGTTGTTTAGTTGTGGTCTATGGGTTTTGACCTTTCTTTAGGGTCTTCTGACATCTGCAAGAAAAAGACTGAGGATATGGACGCCGGGTCATGCGATTTGTACCCCTGACGCTCTGATGTCAGTCAAATGCGCCTTGACCGACGTCAGCCTTATACTCTGATATTCAGGCCGACCGAGGGACAGCGACTACCCAAGTGTTAGGACTGCAGCAATGTGGATCTTCGAACATCTACATTTATGGTACAAACTGTACTTTTCCTTGCACTCCAAGTACAGCCTGGATGGATAGTTAACTGTCATTTCACCCCACATTGTCACCTTTTACACTCTGAGGTGTATTGTGTAGCTGGAATTGCTGTGCCAAGCTTTAAATGACGATTTTAGATCCAATGGCTAGTAACATCCTACAGTTTACAAGCATTAATATGTAGCCCCTCTCCATATATACAACCATTCACAGAAATGAAATTCTTCCTTTTATATTAGACCTTGTGTAGCAGTCTCATTGACTCAGTATTCTTGGATGGAAGTTCTCTACTTTACGTTAATTAGCATAAGGCTGAACAAAACCAGTTGCATAATCTAAATATCCACATATGGTTGAGGTCCTGTATCAGAAGGGTACATTTAAAAAAAAAAAAAAAAAAAAAAAAAAACTTTTTTTCCCAACAGGAAGACTAAGAAGAGCCTACCTGTCAAACGGTGTATTTTATTATTATTTTTTTTGTAATGCTGCAGACCCCTTCAGTGCTTTGTTTATTCTGGGCTCTGCAGTGCTTACTTGTATGTAACATAATATGAAAGTCTGGCCAATGAGTAGAACAGCACAGCTATAATGCAGGGGCTCTAATGCATGTTCATCTTCCTGGTGTAACCCAATACTGTATGGGTTCGAAGTAAAATGTGTTCCTGCTTCAGTGAGAGCTACCATTGTGGTGAGTACCTCACACTTCTTTTCCCCACATGAGATTTCACATGAGCATTTCAGTGGATATTGAGAATAGTCAAATAATTCTGATTTGTTGGGTATGTTGATATAGGTTGTGAAACAGGCTACAGAATCAGCAGTGGTGGCATATGAATTACATTTAGTATGTAAAACATTTGCCATTTCACTGAATCAGAGTTGGTTAAGTACCCGTTGGAATATTTTGGTTTTTCTTGCCTCAGTGGTTTACGGATGTCAGAAAAAGTGAATAACTGTATTTCTTGTGGGAAACAGATACGCATAGGGATTACCATAATTTGTGTATACCTTGTTTAGGGACCTGAGCACGGCGTTGTTGGATGCCGCTTTGTGCTAGGTTTAATAACGCACTATAAAGCGGAGGTTGGATTGTGCAAGGTTGGTCTTTGGGAAGCGGTGTAATTACAAAATGCCGTCGGATGCTCCGGCGGCTTCCTCTCTAAGAAGCGCAAGGACAAGGCAGTTAAACCTAGGTTAGAGGAGTCGTCCGAACCGGACGTCAGTTCTTTAGAGGCGTTAGTGGGACCGGGGGTTCCGGAGGCCCCTCTCTGGAGTCCCAGGGAGAAACTTTGGTTTTACAGGATGTGGCCTCCCAGGAGGCAGGGCAGGCTGTAGGGGCTTCTCAAGTAACTATTCTCCCCTCTTCCTAAGGGGTCTAGGCCCTCTCTTTCTGCCTCAAGGCTTCTCCTAGAGGCAGGTCTAGTTTAGCTTCTGTGGGTGTCGTTCCCAGTTCTTCAGGTGCTGTACCCAAGAAGCACATGCTCAAAATGGCAGAGGATTTAATTACTTTAATTAGAGGCTCTATGCCCCTCCTGACAAGAGGCCTAGGATGGAACCTGTGTTGGGGGATTATGAGCAGGCTTCGGATGTGTCTGAGTCTTCGGCTGAAGACTTGCAGGAGTATTCTCATTATTCTGATTCTGATGTGGATGACTCTACTCCTTCTGCTTCTCCTCCTGAGGATTTTTCATTTTCAGAGACCCTTCACTCCATGAGAGAGCATTTTAAATGGGAAGGTCAGGATTTTTCTGATTCCAGGAAAAGGCTTAGGGAATTTTGTTTTTACCCAGCATAGGCCTTTAGCTATTCCTCCTGTTTTGAATGTGGTGGAAGATGTGTTTGCAGAGGCTTCCTTAATCCTGATTCTTTGCCTCCTGCTCCTGTTAAACCGGATAGGTATTACAGGGTGCCTGAAGCTAATAAGTATCTTTTTAAGAGTCCTAGGGCAGACCCAGAAACCGTTAGCCAGGGGCCTAAGGGTGTTAAGGCTTCTGTTGTCAAGAATCCGGTTCCTGCAGATAAAGAGGCCAGGGCCTTGGATAGATGGGGAAAGAAAGTTTATACTTCTTCCACTCTAGCCATGAGAGCTTTGAATTGCCAGTTTCACATGTTGAAATAACAAAATTATCTCCTTTCTCAGTTGAAATCTAAGGTTGATGCTCTGGCGGAAGGTATTGACTGTAAAGAGTTACAAGATTTAGTGCATGTTTCTGAACAGGTGGGTAAGCATTCTTTGCAATGTGGTTTTGATGCTGTACAGGCCTCGTCTAGGGTGGCTGCCACTGGGTCAGTTCTTCGTAGGCATGCCTGGCTGAGGGATCAAAATTTATCTGACCATGTTAAAACTAGAATTTTGGATGCCCCTTTGCAATCTGATGTCCTGTTTGGTTCTCCTGTTGAGGCAGTTTTAAAGAAAATGGAAGACAAGGCTAAGTCTGTGCAGACTGTTAAAGATTTTTTGCAGGTTCAGCCTCCAAAGTTTAGTAGAAATTGGCCTACTAAAGGGTGGACGATCCTTCTTATGATTCCCAGTCTAGGGGTAGATCTAGACGTGGCAGGGCAGAGGTCAGGGCTCTTTCAGGCCTAGAACAGGGAGTTCTCCTGCACAGTCTGCAAGTGAGGGCAGGGGTCAGTCCTTTCGTAAACAGACCCAATGACCTACCTTTTCAGCTGCCAGATTCTTCTCGCCTGGCAGCACCTTTGGGAGGAAGGTTGGCACTTTTCAAAGAAAATTGGAGTTTGATTACCCAAGACAAATGGGTACTGGATAATCATACATCACGGTTACAGGTTTTATTTCCATACCTTGCCTCCTTTCAAAGGCATGCCAGACATTCCTCCTCACCAAAGCCTAGAGACTCACAAGCAAATTTCAATGTTACTCCAAATAGGGGCCATACAGCCGGTTCCTATGCCAGAGAGAGGCCTAGGATTTTATTCTCGCCTGTTCCTAGTTCCAAAGAAGGGGAACACGTGGAGACCAATTTTGGATTTATCTGTCCTCAATACTTATCTGGACATTCCCAAGTTCAAAATGTTGACGTTGCAGCAGCTTTTACCTCTGCTGGGCAAAGATCATTGGATGGTAACTTTGGATCTCAAGGAGGCTTACCTTCATGTTCCTATCAGACTAAAGTGCAGGAAGTATCTGCGTTTTCGAGCTGGGACTTCTCACTATCAGTTCTCTGCATTGCCCTTTGGCTTATCTACTGCGCCCAGAGTGTTCTCGAAAGTTCTGGCTCCAGTGATAGCTTTCTTCAGGCTAAAAGGAATACAGATCTATCCTTATTTGGACGACTGCCTGATTCTGGCTCAAGGAAGGGAAGAGCTTCTTCATCATTTGGAATATGTGATAGCAGTGCTAAGATGCCTGGGGTATTCTGTGAACGAAATAAAGTCCAGTCTAGTACCCTCTCAAGACATGTGCTTTCTGGGTGTGAGACTGAATACAGCATCCCAGATGGCCTTTTTAACCCCGGACAAACAAAGAATCTATCCCTTTACTTCCTTCAGCTATCTCATCAGTCCGGGCTGACTGCAAGGACAGTCCTTCAAGCCTTAGGGTTCATGGCATCTTGTATTCTGGTGCTTCCCAATGCCAAACTGCATATGAGGAAGCTACAATGGTATCTCAAAAATGTATGGACACAGCACTGCCAGGATCTGGACACTGTCATTCAAATAATACCTTGCATTCAAAAGGAATTTTATGGTGGGCTCAGGAATGTCACCTAAACAAGGGACTCTCTGTGACCCGGCCAGAGGCGAGTCAGATTTTAACAACAGATGCCTCAGACATAGCTTGGGGAGCTCATCTAAATGGAAAGTGGATACAAGACAAGTGGCCTGCCAGACTACAACATCTACATATCAACATGAAGGAGATGTTAGCAGTCCAGTTTGCATTAATAGCTTTCAAGGATTTACTTCTTCCAGGGCAGGTGTTGATTCTAACAGACAACGCAACTGTCATGTGGTACATCAACAAGCAGGGGAACACATTCTTAGCCTCTATGCAGGCAAGCAATGATTTTGTGGGAGACTGCTCTCAGTTTACAACTAAATCTTCAGGCAAGGTTTCTGCCGGGAGCACAGAACTCCTTAGCAGACGTGTTAAGCAGACAAATCATGGATCCCCACGAGTGGAAACTGGATCTTCATGTATTTCAGAAATTGACAGTGTCCTGGGAACTCCAGACATAGATCTGTTCGCTTCTCCTCTAAACCACCAGCTGCCAAAGTTTTGCACAAAGCGGTTTCATCCCACAGCTTGGAAAGTGGATGCTCTTTCTTTCAGTTGGAAAAATCTTCATGTGTATGCCTTCCCATCTCTGCCTCTCCTCCCAAAGGTACTTCTGAAGGTCAGACAGGACAAGCCAAGGATGATTTTGATAGCTCCAGATTGGCCTCGACAGTACTGGTACCCACTACTGAGAAGTCTAGTGGAAGCCTCCATGGCCTTTGCCTTTGATTCCACATCTGTTGTCCCAGGAGGACAGTCATTTGATCAATGTCAAACTTCACTCTCTTCACCTGACAGCATGGCATATTCTGTTTTAAACCATAAAGGGTCTCAACTTCCACAACAAGTTTTGAATGTGATTTTTGGAAGCCAGAAGGCCTAGTACAAGAAAAGTGTACGCAGATAAATGGAAGAGATTTTTATTTTGGAGTGCAGCTAAGGATTTGGATGTTTCTGAGCCTGATTTAAGTGTGGCTCTTCAATATCTTACTGAGTTATTGGACAAAGGTTTGTCCTTCTCTTCTATTAAGATTCATGCTGCAGCAATTTCAGCTCACTACGATTGTGACCCTCCATTGTTTTCTCATCCTTTATTCAAGCAGTTTCTTAGAGGGGCGAAGAATTTAAGACCCCCACGAAGAGCTCCTACTCCTGCTTGGGATCTCAATTTTGTGTTGGAGAAACTCACTCTACAACCTTTTGAGCCTGCAGCTACTGCTGAGTTGAAATTTTTGTCATGGAAAACTGTTTTTTTTTGTTGGCCATTACCTCTGCAAGAAGGGTTTCTGAATTGCAGGCCCTTATGGCAGTTGAGCCTTTCTTGATTTTCCACAAGGATAGGGTATCTTTACGTACTAATCCTTCCTTTATGCCTAAAGTGGTTTCTAGTGTGGCTTTAAACCAAACTATTCATTTGCCTACTTTTTATGCAAATCCCCAAACTAAAGGGGAAAAGAATTTGCACACTTTAGATGTACACAGGCAGTTGCGATATTATTTGGACAGAACTAAAGGGTTCAGACAATCTCAGCAGTTATTAGTTTCTTTTGCTTTGTGCTCTCAGGGCAAGCCCGTGTCAAAACAAACTATTTCTAAGTGGATTGGATTTTGCATTGCCTTCTGTTATTCCCATCATGGCAAACAGATTCCAGCTGGGATTAGACCTCATTCCACTAGGGCTACTGCCACTTCAACAGCTTTTTGAGGGGGTGGCTACTAAGGATATTTTGGAGGCAGCCACTTGGAGTTCAGTGCATACCTTCTCTAGGCATTACCACCTTCCATTGTACTCTAAATCCAGGGCTGGTTTTGCCACTGCTGTTGCAGGGCATTTTGGCAGCTCCTGCTTCATTATAATTTAGCCATCCTCCCTTACCTCTGCTTTGGGATTCTACCCAAGTGTTAGGACTGCAGCAATGTGGGACGAAGAACATAGTACAGTTTTGTACCTACCATAAATGTAGATGTTCGAGGAACCACATTGCTGCAGTCCAATTTACCCTCCCTCCTTCCCCTCTGCTGTTTGAGGTAGTTGTGTGGGTTGGGTTTTCCATCTGAGGTATATGGCATTTTGTATATATTGTATATATTATACATGTTTTTGGTGTTAGGCTAGTTGGTTGTTTAGTTGTGGTCTATGGGTTTTGACCTTTCTTTTTAGGGTCTTCTGACATCTGGGGCAAGAAAAGACTGAGGATATGACGTCGGTCATGCGCATTTGTACCCTGACGTTCTGATGTCAGTCAAATGCGCCTTGACCGACGTCAGCCTTATACTCTGATATTCGGGCCGACCGAGGGACAGCGGACTACCCAAGTGTTAGGACTGCAGCAATGTGGATCCTCGAACATCTACATTTATGGTAGGTACAAAACTGTACTTTTCCTTGCACTCCAAGTACAGCCTGGATGGATAGTTAACTGTCATTTCACCCCACACTGTCACCTTACACTCTGAGGTGTATTGTGTAGCTGGAATTGTTGTGCCAAGCTTTAAATGACGATTTTAGATCCAATGGCTAGTAACATCCTACAGTTTACAAGCATTAATATGTAGCCCCTCTCCATA
This sequence comes from Protopterus annectens, assembly GCF_019279795.1. NCBI lineage: Eukaryota > Metazoa > Chordata > Ceratodontiformes > Protopteridae > Protopterus > Protopterus annectens. The sequence continues at coordinate 1,910,268,666 of NC_056737.1, forward strand.
TATACAACCATTCACAGAAATGAAATTCTTCCTTTTATATTAGACCTTGTGTAGCAGTCTCATTGACTCAGTATTCTCGGATGGAAGTTCTCTACTTTACGTTAATTAGCATAAGGCTGGACAAAACCAGTTGCATAATCTAAATATCCACATATGGTTGAGGTCCTGTATCAGAAGGGTACATTTAAAAAAAAAAAAAAAAAAAAAACTTTTTTTCCCAACAGGAAGACTAAGAAGAGCCTACCTGTCAAACGGTGTATTTTATTATTATTTTTTTGTAATGCTGCAGACCCCTTCAGTGCTTTGTTTATTCTGGGCTCTGCAGTGCTTACTTGTATGTAACATAATATGAAAGTCTGGCCAATGAGTAGAACAGCACAGCTATAATGCAGGGGCTCTAATGCATGTTCATCTTCCTGGTGTAACCCAATACTGTATGGGTTCTAAGTAAAATGTGTTCCTGCTTCACTGAGAGCTACCATTGTGGTGAGTACCTCACACACTTCTTTCCCCACATGAGATTTCACATGGGAGCATTTCAGTGGATATTGAGAATAGTCAAATAATTCTGATTTGTTGGGTATGTTGATATAGGTTGTGAAATCCTACAGGCTACAGAATCAGCAGTGGTGGCATATGAATTACATTTAGTATGTAAAACATTTTGCCATTTCACTGAAGGGTAGACAGTATGGATGCTACTAACTAAGATGTGTGTGGGGGTGCTGTGCACTGGGCATGTAATATAACAACCATAGAATGAAGCATAATCAAAGATGCTCGTAAATTAAATTTGAAATCCGAGTAGTTCTCCTTTTCTCCAGTCTCCGAAGGAATTACTACCACCAGTTCAAATTTGAATCCAGTTGTCTGGGTGTGTGTCTGCAAATAGGAAGGAATGTACACTCCTCCTTTATTAAGAGTGACCAGAAGAATGTAGAAATTGGCTTTTCTGATTTGTAGACCCTTTTTGTCAGTCCCATTTTAGGAGAAATGCTCTTCAGAAACTAGGGAGCAAGAACATTCTGTTACCCCACAAATAGTTTCTCAGCCCCTTAACAGTGAGGTTAAGTTGTGATTTATTTGCCTTTCCAACCCAGTTGCAGATGGTGCACAGTTTTTCTCCCAATGTTAAGAACAAAGATGTGTCCAGTGTTGTCCAATGGGAGTCCTTTGTGCATTTTCTCCACTCGAAGTGATAGCCAGGTTCCTTTGCAAAATTAATGTTTTCAAGGAAGCCGTGATTCTGATTTCTCCTCCATTGATCCAACAAACCTGGTTGCTTTAGCTTCAAAACTTTCCTCTGGCTCCCCCTCTGTATCTTTTAAGTGTGTACGCACTCGGTCTTTCCAAACTTTTCATTTGCACCTGAACTTCCCTAAAACTGATCATTTTTCATATTGTATTTGTATTTTAGGTAAGTAAAAGCAAAAGCGAAGTCTCTCCACAAACACCAAGTAACACAAAAAGAGAGAAAACAACCGCAAAGAGAGGGAATACGTGTCCAAAAATTTAATGTAAATCGACACGACAAACCGTTAGTATGAACGCCTTAACTACAATCGTGTTTTCGTCCCAAAACATGGACTTCATCAGATAAAACGTTTCACTTTCATCACACACTTTTATAGAATCATTTAAAATAAAAAACAATAAAAAACAAGTAATTCCATTCAAATAGACAAATCAAATTTCCTTTAAACTCATTAATTATTTATGACCAAGGTTGATGCATTCTTTAACATAATACACTTTGTTAATATCATAAATCCATTCTTAATCAAAATATAACTTCTCTTAAAAAACATTCATTAACTTACTAATTCATATATTATAATAAATATTTAAAAAATTATTGTATGTAAAAACATTATTTTGTTTATTATTAAAACATTTAATTCCTAAACCTTAATGCATTCATATATTTAGGGAAAATAAAGTAAATTAAAATTCCCATAACAACAGTGCCACCTTCTGTCTTAATTTAATATTACATCTTTTATACTTACAATTTTCTTTTACACTTTAGCAGCTCTCAATTTCAAAAGGGGAAGAATAGATATATATACTCATTGAGTCCAGGGGCTTTGTTTGCTTCCAAAACTATTTGCCACCATAATTCTTTGTAACCTATTGTTTCCTCCCAAGGGCCTCCTCTAACATCACTTTTAATTTGTTCAAGGACAAAAAAACGAAATTTATAACCCTCACAATACTTAGAATGTTTAAACAGGGCATTGGTCTCCTTCCCTTTTGTTATGTCATAAGTATGCTCATATATTCTTTTTTTGAGGGTTCTCTCCGTCTTACCCACGTAGAAGGAGTTGCACCTTTCACGAGTGACGAAATATACCAAGCCCCTGGAATCACAGTTAAAGTAACCTTTGCTGGTTAACCAGCGTCCCCTACTTTCCAAGTAAATTTTCTCTTTGTTTATTATAAATTCACATCGTTTACATTTCCCACACCTATATGTCCCAACTTTCTCTCTACTACAACTTTCTCCCTTTTTATACTGATCCTTCCTTATTTCTAGTATACCCTTTATACTGGTAGAGTTCCTAAACACGATCTTAGGTGTACTTTGAGGGAGACCCTCCATATCCGTAAAGGAGGTAAATTTTTCCCATTCTTTTTGAAATGTCACCCTAATGTTGTTATTTAATGCGTTATATTTTAATATAAGGGCTTGTTGGAATTCCCTGTTAGACTCTATCCCTTTCGTTCTCGTCTCCCAATTTTGATTTTTAACTTCCTTTTCCCCTAGAATGGGCTTAAATTTATCTACTCTACCTTTTTCCACTTCCAGTCTCAAGTTTTTAACAAGCTCCTTAGGATATTCCCTTTCCAGAAACATTTTTTCAAGTAAGTCGCACTCCTTTATAAAGTCTTCGTTATTGCTGGTCATCCGTGACCCTCTAACAAATTGTCCTTTCACAAGGTAACAAATTGTCCTTTCACAAGGTTTCTCTTGCAGTGGGTTGGATGGGCACTATTAAAGTGCAAATATGAATTTACATAAGTGGGTTTTCTAAACACTCTAGTTTCCAAGGAATTATTCGATGTATGTATTTCTATATCCAGATATTGAGTATTTTTTTTCAGAAATCACAGATGTAAACCTAAGAAAATCAGTGGTTCTTCTAATATATTCCATAAACTCATTCAGCCTATCTCGGCCCCCAGACCAAAAAATTATTATATCGTCTAGAAACCTCCTATATAACTTCCAACAAGTCACAAATTTAGAATTAAATATATGTGCTTCCTCCCAATTAGCTAAAACCAAATTTGCAAAGGTGGGTGCACAGGCTGCCCCCATGGCAACTCCTTGAATTTGTTGAAAGAATTCACCATTGTAAAGCAAAAAATTATGTTTCAACACCAAATCCATCAAACCTGTGCAAGCCACCTTTTCTCCAAGTGTTAAAATTTTATCTTTAAATACTTCTTTCTCAAACATTTTATACCTGTTGTATAAGGAATAGAACCAAATCCACTATGTCTATTGTTACAAATAAACCTTCCAAATATAATTCTGGACCCATTTCTCTTATCAAGTCCCAGGAATCCTTTAGTATGGCTTCTTTATTTACCCATATATGCTTTGTTTTTACATCAACAAATTTTGCTAAGGGTGTAGTTTTTGAGCCATCTGCTGAGACTCTGGGCCTCAACGGGGGGTCCATGATATCTTTGTGGATCTTCGGAATTCCAAATATAACAGGTATTTTTGGCTTTTCAACTTTCAAGTAAGGAAGCATTTTTACATCTATGACTCCTTCATTTACCATTTCATCCAGAACCATATCTATTTTTCTATAAGCTAAGTTTATCTCATTCTTGGAAACAACCGAATATTTAATTTCATCCCTTAAAATCTGGTTCATTTTTCCTTCATATAATATAACATCCATAAAAACCACCCCACCACCCTTATCCGGCTTCATAATTCTAACATTTTGGTTAAATTTTAATTCTTCCAGAATCTTATTTTCCTCTTCATTAAGATTCCTTTTAAAACCAATTCTTTTTTGTGCCTTTCTAACTTCCTTCTCTGTTACACTTTTTCAAAGTTTTTTAATTGAGGGTGAATGGGGGGGGGTTAAATATGGATTTCTTTACAAAGGTCCGTTGTTCATCCTTTGTACTATTTTTACCTTCCTTATGATGTAATAATTCTATATTAATTTTCCTTAGAAACAATTTAATATCCAAAAGTGTTTTTGCCAAATCTCCTTTAACATAAGGAATAAATTTGAAACCCTTTTCCAACAAACTAAAATGTTCATTTTCCAAAGGAGTGTTACTAAGATTATAGATGGTAAAACCATTTAATATATTTCTACTACCAATTCTTTCAATGAGTGGACGTGACTCATTAAATAATGGGTCCGGGGTATGTTGTCTCAATATCTCCCCCCTCTCATTCGAAAATTTCCATTATGTCTCTCCTGAGGGCCAAAGTGCCTGTCTTCTCTTTCTATAGGGGGGGAATTCGATTTCATAATCATTCTCTGTCCATCCATCAATAAATTGCTTCTGAACAGATCTATAATTCTTTCTGTCCGTTTTTTTATAACCATTATAGTTGCTGTTTTTTGTAAATGAAGGTTTTAGATAACTGACATTATTTTCATAATCTTGAATATCCCTTCTTAATTTTTTAATTTTCCTATCTATTAAACCTTTACATTTTCCATAAATTCCTTCCCTTAACTTAAAGTACTTATACTTTTCTTCCCCAATTTCAAAAATAAGATCTTCCTTCATTAATGCATCCAATTCATCAATTTCTTTCTGTATAGTCTCTAAATTTCTATTATTCTCTTTAATAATTAATCTTAAAATGTCTAAACCACATTTGTTAAACACTTCGATCAATTCTTTATGAAAAATTGAACCAATTTGTACATTGTTGGGATATTTCCATGTTCTTAAACCTTTCGGAACAATATCTTGATTTATACATTCCTTTAAATAAGCGTTCTCTAACTAGAGTTTTGTATTTGTACATTCATTTAGAAATACTGTCCAATTTCTTACTGTATGAATCTGTATTCTTAGCCCCCCCCCCAAGGGCTATCGCAGTTCATTTTAAAATTGTATTGTTCTTTCAGCCAGTCATTCATTTCCATAGGTTTTATTAAGTTAACAGTACCTGAATTAAAACGACCATTGTTCCACTTATTGACCTCATTTGAATTCACTCCTTTGTCAGGACTAGCGCCACAAAAGATTCTTGGCGTTGCTGCGGGGTTGAAGCTTAGACCATTCGGTTCCTCAGAGTTGCCGGCTTCAGAATCTGCACCTATAAGCTCCCTTTTCCTCTTGTGCTTCTGAAAATTAAGCCCCTCATCGCCACTTCCTATACTAGTGTGCGCTCTTGAGTTTGTAGTTGCCATAACTTGGCACAAAGGTGTCAGGAGATCAATGAGTTCCGTTAACTGCCCAATAAGCTTCCTAGACTGGCCTGGATCATCATTTCCGGTACCTCTCGACAGCGGCTCCCTCTCCATTTCATTTTTTTTGTCCTTGAACAAATTAAAAGTGATGTTAGAGGAGGCCCTTGGGAAGAAACAATAGGTTACAAAGAATTATGGTGGCAAATAGTTTTGGAAGCAAATAAAGCCCCTGGACTCGGTGAGTATATATCTATTCTTCCCCTTTTTAAATTGAGAGCTGCTAAAGTGTAAAAGAAAATTGTAAGTATAGAAGATGTAATATTAAATGAAGACAGAAGGTGGCACTGTTGTTATGGGAATTTTAATTTACTTTATTTTCCCTAAATATATGAATGCATTAAGGTTTAGGAATTAAATGTTTTAATAATAAACAAAATAATGTTTTTACATTAATTTTTTAAATATTTATTATAATATATGAATTAGTAAGTTAATGAATGTTTTTTAAGAGAAGTTATATTTTGATTAAGAATGGATTTATGATATTAACATAAAGTGTATTATGTTAAAGAATGCATCAACCTTGGTCATAAATAATTAATGAGTTTAAAGGAAATTTGATTTGTCTATTTGAATGGAATTACTTGTTTTTTATTGGTTTTTATTTTAATTGATTGTATAAAAGTGTGTGATGAAAGTGAAACGTTTTATCTGATGAAGTCCATGTTTTGGGACGAAAACGCGATTGTAGTTAAGGCGTTCATACTAACTGTTTGTCGTGTGGATTTACATTAAATTTTTGGACACATATTCCCTCTCTTTGCGGTTGTTTTCTCTCTCTGTGTTATTTTAGGTAAGTAGTAACAACCCATTGACTGATTTTTCGACCACAACATGTTATAATAGTTGAAAAGACAACACTGAAATACAAGTGGTATGTCATCCATCAGAGAGAGAGTGTCTTGCTGCAGGAAACAAATAGTCTTCCATGGTTGCTCCCATTAAGATGTGAAAGATAGTTTTTGAGGTTAGCTTGTTGTATCCTGCTGCGAGTCTGTAGCACAAGATATCAAAAATGTTGAAGGAAGAGGCAGTGGTAAATGAGTTGACAAGAGTTCAGTTAACTACACTATTCTAGTATTTCGGAACAGTGAGACTGAAATTGTAACATTGGGGGCTGTTGTATATATGACAGCTTAACTTTAAATGGATAAGATAAAGCAAATGGGAGGTGGAAGAGGCCGAACATTTAAGTATATTCTAAAGTGACATGTTACTGCTTTGTCTTTCATTAGAAAAGACATTTTAGTTAATATGGGATCAGTTGGCAGAAATGTACAGTAAACTGTTGCTGATTTTAAACATTCCTCAGTCATTTATTCCATGGCATTAAGTTAACAAATTGAGAATAAGAAGCAGTTGTTTGCATTGTAAGAATGACAAAATGGTATTTTGGACTGGAGAGGAGGAACCAGTACTTTTCACAACTTAGGAGAGAGTCAAAAAAATGAAATGGAAGACCTATTTATTGACCATAATTACTTGCATCTAACATTTACCCGTCATTCACAGTGGTTGTTTGATGTAATGAGAGAGAGACAGAGATGGAAAAATTAAGTTTAAGTTGAGGTAATCCTGCAGTTCTGAAGATTTTTTTTTTCCTGAGTTAATATTTTTTCGTTAAATAAAATGAATGGTGTTCCCAGATTTAGATTGGGAACTGATTGTTATTCATATGCAGTAGACAAAGAAAAAAAGATTATGGTTATTGTGTGCTTTCCTTAATTTGTACGGTGAAGATGGTGATGACTCCATATGAAGTGGTGATGATTCCAAAAGATGCGTCTTTTGGTTTAGATGTGGTCAAGTACAATGGGAACAGTATTATTCCCATTTAGTATTACATGGGATTGGTTGGTAAATGTGTTTATTTTAAGGGATATTTCCAAGGAGATTACTAAATGCATGTTCTTGACTCGATATTTTTTTCTTTGCTAAGAAATACTAAGGACAGTCTTTAGGATCTGAATTAACAGTGGAGTAAAATGAAAGCAAAGGTGACAAATGGTGTACAAATTACACTAAATGTGATTTCAGTTTCTTGAGAGAACCTGTATTTCTATCATGGATATTTTGGATATTAAATGATCATTTGCTTGTATTTAATTTGCCTGTTATGAATATAAATGCATTGTGTTGATATAATCGCCATTGTTTGAAAAGATGCTGTAATGCAAAAGAGGAGCCAATGTATTAATGATTGTTGCTTTCTGTATTTATGGAGTGGATGACTGAAATCAAAACAGTGAAAACTTTTCATACCGCCTTATTACTATGAAAATAAAGATGACTTTGTTTAAAAAAAAATGAATCAAGTACTAGGCCAAACATAGCAAAACTGTACAGATACATATGTATGATTCAAGCAGGAGTTGCACTGCAAGACTAGCAAATTGCTGCCCTGCCCTGACCAAACAGAGGCTAGGATAAGAGAGTATAAAATGATAAGCACTTAGTTGATCAGGAGCATCTTAGAATGTAGTTACAAGCAGCTTATTTGAATAGGTAGGATTGTGATCCAGATTTGAACAGAGCGTGCATTGTTGAGTTTAAAACTGGAAGTGAGTTCTAGATTTCGGAGGTGTACATCAGGACATGCCACTCTGCAGCAGAAATATTGTCTATGAATTAAATTGGCTGTAGGTGATTCAGTCACATTGACTTAAGTTGATGTGCCACCCCGACCCCATATAAGAATGAGAAAAGGGTTCAGGACTATGACATGGAGAATGCTCTGTTGCCACCTTTTGAGGATGTGGGGTAGCTCCATTATAAGTGGTATGAAAGTAGGAACTTCTTAAAGAGCAAATGGTAGCCTTCAATTTTGAGTAAGTCTTCTAAGGAAGGGGTGGCATAACTTGTTTATTAGTCTGTGGATTTGGCATAACTTGTTTATTAGTCTGTGGATTTGTGAACAGGCCATAAAGGTAGCTCTATAATGTTGTGATAGGTGCTCTTTCATCCGAGCTGGTGGTGGCATGTTTTATCCAAGGTAGTGCAGTTGTGTTTATACTTAGTAGCATTAACCATGAATCAGCAAGCATTAACCATAAACCAGCAAACATTAATAACTGGCAAAAAAGTAGCAGTGATCACAGGCAGGGCATATTCTACTATTAGTAGTAGGGCAACCTTGCCACATTTTCTCTCTATATCCTTTGTTAGTAGATGTGATATTCTGTGGCGCACTTTTTTTTTTTAAAGCAGTTTGTCAATTTGTATGGTGCAAGAAAGACTAGAATTAGGCTGCACTCTTACTTGTGTATGTTCAATGTACCTTTTGTGGAGAAGTATTTGTCCAACCTGTAGATGCTTTGGAAATTCTTTTTTGAAGTTCAGAAGACCTTGGCTTCAATTTTTTTTTAATTTGTAGTAAATTCCGTATCTAGAAACATTGGTGGATTTTAATAAAATCTACAGTCAGTGTCAGTGGCTCAATAGGTAGCATGTTTGCCTTTGGTGCCGAAGGATCGAAAGACTGTGGGTTATATTCCTACACCAGATGATTGGATTAATTATTAAAATTAGGAGGTACTGCACTCCTGAGTGTGCTGTCCTTCAGATGTGATGTTAAACCGTGGTCCCATATGCTTCAGTTAGTGGTAGCTGAGGTTAAGAGTAGGTTTTTATTTATATACAAAAAGAACTTTTGATGTTCTTCATCTCACATTGCTGCAGTCCTTACATATGGGTAGTCCGCTGTCCTCGGTCGGCCCGAATACCAAAGTATAAGGCTGACGTCAGTCAAGGCGCTTAAAACTGACATCAGGACGTCAGGGTACAAAAGCGCATGACCGACGTCATATCCTCAGTCTTTTTTGCCGCATGGTCCGATGCAGAAGCAGCGTTGCAAGTGCCGTTCGGCGTTCTGAAATTTTTCGAGTTCGGAGTTTCAGACCGAATCAAAGTTGGCTAAGTACCCCGTTGGGGAATATTTTGGTTTTCTTGCCTCAGTGTTTTACGGATGTCAGAAAAAGTGAATAACTGTATTTCTTGTGGGAAACAGATACCGCATAGGGATTATCATTCTTTGTGTATTCCTTGTTTGGGGCCTGAGCACGGCGTTGTTGGGTGTCGCTTTTGTGCTAGGTTCAATAAGCGCACTATTAGCGAAGGTTAGATTGTGCTAGGCTGGTCTTCGGAAGCGGTGCAATTATAATATGCCGTCGATTCTCCGGCCACTTCTTCGAAGAAGCGCAAAGACAAAGCAGTTAAACCCAGGCAGAAGAGTCGTCCGTTCGGACGTCGGTTCTTTAGAGGCGTCAGTGGAACCGGTGGTTCCGGAGGCTTCTCTGGAGTCCCAGGGGGAGACTTTGATATTGCAGGATGTGGCCTCTCAGGAGGCAGGTCAGGCTGAAGGGGCTTCCCAAGTTACTGTACTCCCCTCCCTTCCTAGGGTGGTTAGGCCCTCTCCTTCTGTTTCCAAGGCTTCTCCCAGAGGCAGGCGAGGTTTAGCTTCTGTTGGTGTCACTCCTAGTGCAGCAGGGTCTGTGCCCAAGAAGCACATGCTTAAAATGGCAGAAGATTTGATTACTCTGATTAGAGGTTCTTTGCCCCCTCCTGATAAGAGGCCTAGGGTGGAGCCAGAGTTGGGGAGTTTTGAGCAGGCTTTGGATGTTTCTGAGTCTTCGGCTGAAGACTTGCAGGAGTACTCTCCTTATTCTGATTCTGATGCAGATGATTCGACTCCTTCTGCTTCTCCTCCAGAGGATTTTTCTTTTCAGAGACTCTTCATTCCATGAGGGAACATTTTAAGTGGGAAGGTCAGGACTTCTCTGATTCCAGGAAAAGGCTTAGGGAATTTTGCTTTTGCCCCAGCATAGGCCCTTGGCTATACCTCCTGTTCTGGATGTTGTGGAAGATGTGTTTGCAGAGGCTTCACTTAATCCTGATTCTCTGCCTCCTGCTCCTGTTAAACCGGATAGGTATTACAGGGTGCCTGAGGCTCATAAATATCTTTATAAGAGTCCTAGGGCGGACCCAGAAACTGTTAGTCAGGGACCTAAGGGTGTCAAGGCCTCTGTTGTAAAAAATCCGGTTCCTCCAGATAGAGGCCAGAGCTTTGGATAGATGGGGAAAGAAAGTCTATACATCTTCTACCCTAGCTATGAGGGCTTTGAATTGCCAGTTTCATATGTTGAAATATCAAAACTATCTTCTTTCTCAATTGAAATCTAAGGTGGATGCTCTGGCGGAAGGCATTGAGTGTAAAGAGTTACAGGATTTGGTGCATGTTTCAGAGCAGGTGGGGAAGCATTCTTTACAATGTCGTTTTGATGCTGTACAGACCTCGTCTAGGGTGGCTGCCACTGGTTCAGTTCTTCGCAGGCACGCATGGCTGAGGGATCAGAATTTATCTGACCATGTTAAGACAAGGATTTTGGATGCTCCTTTACAGTCTGATGTGTTGTTTGGTTCACCTGTGGAGTCGGTCTTGAAGAAAATGGAAGACAAGGCTAAGTCCATGCAGGCTGTTAAAGATTTTTGCAAGTACAGCCTCCAAAGTTTAGTAGGAATTGGCCTGCTAAGGGGTGGACGTGTCCTTCTTATGATTCTCAGTCTAGGGGTAGATCTAGACGTGGTAGGGGCAGAGCTCAGAGTTCTTTCAGACCTAGAACGGGGAGTTGACCTGCACAATCTTCGGTGAGGGCAGGGGCCAGTCCTTTCGTAAACAGGCCCAATGACCTACCTTTTCAGCTGCCAGATCCTTCTTGCCTGGCAGCTCCTTTGGGAGGAAGGTTGGCACTCCTCAAGGAAAATTGGAATTTGATTACCCAAGACAAATGGGTTTTGGATATCATACACCGAGGTTACAAGTTTTATTTCCATACCTTGCCTCCTTTCAAAGGCATACCGGACGTTCCTCCTCAGCAAAGACTAGAGGCTCACAAACAAATTTCTCTGCTACTTCAAATAAGGGCCATACAACCGGTCCCTCTGCCAGAAGTGGGCCTAGGATTTTATTCTCGCCTGTTCCTAGTACCAAAGAAAGGGAACACGTGGAGAACAATCTTGGATTTATCTATCCTCAACACATATCTGGACATTCCCAAGTTCAAAATGTTGACGTTACAACAGCTTTTACCTCTGCTGGGCAAAGATCACTGGATGGTGACTCTGGATCTCAAGGAGGCTTACCTTCATGTTCCTATCAGGCTCAGTTGCAGAAAGTATCTGCGTTTTGGCTGGGACTTCTCATTATCAGTTCTCTGCATTGCCCTTTGGCTTATCTACTGCACCCAGAGTGTTCAAGGTTCTGGCTCCAGTGATAGCTTTCTTCAGGCTAAGAGGAATACAAATCTATCCTTATTTGGACGATTGCCTGATTCTGGCCCAAGGAAAGGACGAACTTCTTCATCATTTACAGTATGTGATAGCAGTGCTAAGATGCCTGGGGTATTCTGTGAACGAAATAAAGTCCAGTCTAGTACCCTCTCAGGACATGTGCTTTCTGGGTGTGAGACTGAATACAGCATCCCAGATGGCCTTTTGACCCCGGACAAACAAAAGAATCTTTCTCTTTACTTCCATCAATTGTCTCATCAGTCCAGGCTGACTTCAAGGACAGTCCTTCAAGCCTTGGGGTTCATGGCATCTTGTATTCTGGTGCTTCCCAATGCCAAACTGCATATGAGGAAGCTGCAATGGTATCTCAAAATGTATGGACACAGCACTGCCAAGATATGGACACTGTCATTCAGATAATACCTTGCATTCAAAAGGAATTTTTGTGGTGGGCTCAGGAATGTCACCTAAACAAGGGACTCTCTGTGACCCGCCAGAGGCGAGTCAGATTCTAATGACAGATGCCTCAGACATAGCTTGGGAGCTCATCTAAATGGAAAGTGGGTACAAGACACGTGGCCTGCCAGACTTCAACATCTACATATCAACTTGAAGGAGATGTTAGCAGTCCAATTTGCATTAATAGCTTTCAAGGATTTACTTCTTCCAGGGCAGGTGTTGGTTCTAACAGACAACACAACTGTCATGTGGTACATCAACAAGCAAGGGGAACGATTCTTATCCTCTATGCAGACAAGCAATGATTTTGTGGGAGACTGCTCTCAGTTTACAGCTAAATCTTCAGGCAAGGTTTCTGCCGGAGCACAGAACTCCTTAGCAGATGTGTTGAGCAGACAAATTATGGATCCCCACGAGTGGAAATTGGATCCTCATGTATTTCAGAAATTGACAGTGTTATGGGGAACTCCAGACATAGATCTGTTCGCTTCTCCACTAAACTTCCAGCTGCCAAAGTTTTGCACAAAAGGTTTCATCCCACAGCTTGGAAAGTGGATGCTCTCTCATTCAATTGGAGCAATCTTCATGTGTATGCCTTTCCACCTCTGCCTCTCCTCCCAAAGGTACTCCTGAAGGTCAGACAGGACAAGCCAAAGATGATTTTAATAGCTCCAGATTGGCCTCGACAGCACTGGTACCCATTACTGAGAAGTCTGGTACGGGAGCCTCCATGGCCTTTGCCTTCGATTCCACACCTGCTGTATCAGGAGAACAGTCATTTACTCAATGTCAAACTTCACTCTCTTCACCTAACAGCCTGGCATATTCTGTTTTAAACCCTGGAGGGTCTCAGCTTCCACAGCAAGTTTTGAATGTTATTTTGGAGGCCAGAAGGCCTAGTACAAGGAAAGTGTACGCAGATAAATGGAGGAGATTTTTATTTTGGAGTACAGCAAAGGAATTTGATGTTTCTAAGCCTAATTTAAGTGTGGCTCTTCAATATCTTACTGAGTTACTGGACAAAGGTTTGTCCTTCTCCTCTATTAAGGTTCATGCTGCAGCAATTTCTGCTCACTATGACTGTGACCCACCATTGTTTTCTCATCCTTTGTTTAAGCAATTCCTTAGAGGGGCAAAGAATATAAGACCCCACGTAGAGCTCCTACTCCTGCTTGGGATCTCAGTTTTGTGTTGGAGAAACTCACTCTACAACCTTTTGAGCCTGCAGCTACTGCCGAGTTGAAATATTTATCATGGAAGACTGCTTTTTTGTTGGCCATTACCTCTGTGAGAAGGGTTTCTGTATTACAGCCCCTTATGGCGGTTGAGCCTTTCTTAATTTTCCATAAGGATAGGGTATCTTTCGTACTAATCCTTCCTTTATGTCTAAAGTGGTTTCTAGTGTGGCTTTAAACCAAACTATTCATTTGCCTACTTTTATGCAAACCCCAAAATAAAGGGGAAAAGATTTTGCACACTTTGGATATACACAGGCAGTTGCGATATTATTTGAGCAGAACTAAAGGGTTCAGGCAGTCTCAGCAGTTATTTGTTTCATTTGCTTTGGGTTCTCAGGGCAAGCCTGTTTCAAAACAAACTATTTCTAAGTGGATTGGGTTTTGTATTGCTTTCTGTTATTCCCATCATGGTAAGGAGATTCCAGCTGGGATTAGGCCTCATTCCACTAGGGCTACTGCCACTTCTACAGCTTTTTTAAGGGGGGTGGCAACTAAAGATATTTTGGAGGCAGCTACTTGGAGTTCAGTGCATACTTTCTCTAAGCATTGCCACCTTCCACTTTACTCTAAGTCTAGGGATGGTTTTGCCACTGCAATTTTACAGGGCATTTTGGCAGCTCCTAATGCTTTATAGTTTTGCCATCCTCCCTTACCTCTGCTTTGGGATTCTACCCATATGTAAGGACTGCAGCAATGTGAGATGAAGAACATAGTACAGTTTTGTACCTACCATAAATGTAGATGTTCGAAGATCCACATTGCTGCAGTCCAACCCTCCCTCCTTCCCTCTGTAGTTAGAGGCGGTTGTGTGGTTTGGGTTGTGAATATTGTAAATATTGTAAATAGGATTAGTGCAGGGGTGGTTGGTTGGTTTTTGCTGTCTTTGGTTTTGGCCTTTCTTTTTAGGGCCTTCTGACATCTGGGGCAAGAAAAGACTGAGGATATGACGTCGGTCATGCGCTTTTGTACCCTGACGTCCTGATGTCAGTTTTAAGCGCCTTGACCGACGTCAGCCTTATACTTTGGTATTCGGGCCGACCGAGGACAGCGGACTACCCATATGTAAGGACTGCAGCAATGTGGATCTTCGAACATCTACATTTATGGCAGGTACAAAACTGTACTTTTATAAAGTATTTATATATTTACAAATGAATTACAAGTATATAGATACATAAATCTATTTACACACATTCATGATTTCCTTTACAATCGTACAAAATTTTCATCCCCATTAGACCCCCACTCTTATTTCCATAACCACCATCTGATTTTACTTAGTACTGCTGCTAAAATCCATTTACCATTTAACATAATTTCATATCTTCCATCATTCCATATAACCCACATAACTATTCTTTTAACATGATGTTCATCGTGTTTCACTGTTGCAGTCATTACACTTGGGTTATCCTGCTGGCAGGCTACCCGCAGTTGGCGTGAATTCCAAAGTCTAGGTCCGGCATCGGTTGCTGTTGCCTCTTCCCTGACGTCAGTGTGTCGGGGTTATAAAAGATGCAGCCGACGCCATTTTCTTCAGTCTTTCTTGACGTGCGGTGCCCGAAGCAAAATCAGTTCGCAAGTGGCGGTCGGCCGACTCCTGAGATTTTCAAAATCGAATTTCAGATCCGAAGTCTTCATTAAAGCTAAGTACCCCATTGGGGAAACTTTTTTCTTGCTCCAGTCCGATGTCAGAAAAAGTTAACAATTGTATTTCTTGTGGGAAGCAAATACCTCATAAGGATTTTCATTCTTACTGTATTCTTTGCCTAGGCCCTGATCACAACATTGCTGTCGGTTTTGTGCTAGATTTGACCAACGCACTTTTAAGCATCGGTACGATTTTGCCTTTCATTACTTTGGCCGAAGATTCCATTATATAATGCCGTCAGATCAGCCATCTATCGGAGTTTATAAAATGTGCAAGGAAAAAGAAAAGGAAAGGCATCCAAGGTCCAAAACAGACTAGGCTTCCGCTAAGCCGGTTCGCCGGTTCTCAGTGAGGCGCTTTTGCAGCCCCTGACGCCCGCTACCTCAGAGCCACAGGCCGCTGATGACTCCCACGTGGAGCCAGCTAGGCCTCTGGATACTCAAGGTATTGGACACTCGGAAACTATTCCCTCAGATGGGTCCGGAGCCACTGAGCAGGCATCGGCTTCTGAGGGTGTTTTCAGACCTACACAGTTGTATGTAAAGCCAACTTCAGTTTCCAAAGCAAAGACTAAAGCAGCTCTAAAGGCAAAGAAACAAGTACAGCATTCTCCAGGACAGACTTCCATGCCTAAAAACAGATGCTCAAAATGGCCGAAGACCTTATTACCTTGATCAGGGGTTCCCATCCCCCTCCTGACAAGAGGCCTAGGCAGGAGACAGAATATGAATCTTCAGATCAGGTTTCCATTTCCTCTGACTCCACTTCTGAACAGGTATACTCTCTTCCTCCTTACGAGGATTCTGATGCTGAAGACACTATCCCTTCAGCCTCACTGCCTGAGGATTATTCTTTTGGAGAAACCCTGCATTCCATGAGGGAGCACTTCCACTGGGAGAGCCAAGACTACTCAGAATCTAAGAAAAGGCTTAGAGATTTCCTTTTACTACCTCAGCACAGGCCTCTGGCTATTCCTCCTGTGTTAGACATTGTAGATGTATTTTCAGAGTCTGGACTTTCTCCTGACTCTTTACCTCCTGCCCCTGTTAAACCTGACAGATACTACAGGGTACCAGATTCACATAAATTTCTTTATAAAAACCCTGCTGCTGACCCAGAAACTATTTCTCAGGGTCCCAAAGGGGTCAAGGCTTCTACTGCAAAAAACCCTATCCCCTCTGATAAAGATTCAAGGGCACTAGACAGATGGGGAAAAAAGATTTACACTTCTGCTACTTTGGCAGTGAGGGCGTTAAATTGTCAATTTTCATATACTTAAATATCAGCAATATTTAATGTCACTGCTAAAACAGAAAATGTCAAATTCTGATTGTGCAGAAAATAAGGAAATGCAGGATTTATTGCATGCAACTGAACAAGTGGAAAAGCATACATTGCAATGTGGTTTTGATTCTCTGGAGGCCTCTTGCAGGGCTGCAGTTACGGGTTCTGTCATTAGGAGGCATGCTTGGTTAAAAGAACAAAATCTGCCTGATTGTGTTAAAGCAAAATTATTAGATGCTCCATTACAGCATGATACCTTATTTGGTGTTAAAGCAGAGGAGGTGTTGAAGAAAATGGAGGACAAAACTAAATCTATGCAGACAGTAAAGGATTTCTTACAGGTACAGCCACCCAGATTTAGCAGAAACTGGCCTATAAAGAATTGGTCCTTTCCAGTGTCAGACAGGCCACAAAGAGGCAGATACAGACTCCCCAGAGGTAGATCCCAGCCCCAGGGCTCATACAGGACTAAACAGTGGGCCGCTTCTACCTCCAAAGGCGGAGAAGACAAATCACAGCCATACAGGAAACAGTCCCAATGACTTTCCTCTGCCAGCACCAAGCACTTACCTTTTGGCAGCCCCCTTAGGGGGAAAACTAGTGCTTTTTTCTCAAAATTGGCACATGATCACCCAGGACAAATGGGTCTTTAATATAGTGTCCCAGGGCTACAGGTTCCACTTTCACACCCTGTCAAGGGCAAAAGGTATGCCAGACCTGCCACAAAATCAATGGGCAGAGGCACAAAAACAAGTTTCATCCCTCTTGGACATGAGGGCCATTCAGCAAGTACCACAGTGAGAGCAGGGAACAAGGATTTTACTCAAGACTTTTCTTGGTACCCAGAAAAGACAAAGCCTGGAGACCAATACTGGACCTGTCTATTCTAAATACATTTCTGGACGTTCCAAAATTTAAAATGTTGAGACTGCAGCAGCTTCTGCCCATGCTGGGCAGGAAGGCTTGGCTGGTAACTTTGGACCTAAAAGAGGCATACCTGCATATTCCAGTCAGACAATCTTGCAGAAGATGCCTCTGATTCATAGCTGGCTCAATGCACTACCAATTCTCTGCACTGCCCTTTGGCTTATCTACTGCGCCTAGGATCTTCACAAAATGCCTGACACCAGTAATTGCATTTTGCAGACAAGGAGGAATTCAAATTTATCCTTACTTGGACGATTGCCTTAATCAAGCAGAGAACAAGGACATTCTACTAAAGCATCTGGCATTTGTAAAAAGATTACTACTTTGCCTAGGGTACACAGTAAACGAAAAGAAATCAAAACTAGTGCCCTCTCATGAGATAATATTCCTGGGTGCAAGCTTAAATACAGCTGCCCAGATGGCTTATCTCATGCCAGACAAACAAAGGCAACTGACTTCTTACTTCAAAATGTTGGCAACAAAGACCCAGTTATCTGCAAGAAAAATTCTGCAGGCTTTGGGCTTCATGGCATCCTGCATTCAGCTAATTCCATATGCCAGACTGCATATGAGGAAACTACAATGGTATCTAAAAAGTGTTTCGATTCAACATTGTCACAGCCTGGAAACATTAATTACCCTCATTCCTTACCTGTAACAGGAGTTTTGATGGTGGGCATAGGCCTGTCACCACAACAAGGGACAGCCATTCACCCTACCCACAGCCAGGCAGTCGATAACAACAGATGCATCAGATTATGCCTGGGGGGCCCACATGACAGGAAAATGTATTCAGGGCACATGGCCCACAAGCCAAAAGCATCTTCATATCAGTCAAAAAGAGATGCTAGCTGTTCAGAATGCCCTGACAGCTTTCAAGGATGTACTCCATCCAGGACAACTACTGATAAGGACAGACAATACTACAGCCATTTGGTACATAAACAAGCAGGGAGGCACACATTCCTACCCCCTCTGCAGACAAGCCATGACTTTGTGGGACACAGCATTGACTTACCAAGTACACCTGCAAGCACAATTCCTGCCAGGAAAGAAAAATAAGCTGGCAGACGAACTAAGCAGAAACCTCACGGATCCCCACGAGTGGAAACTGGATCCACAAGTCTTCAGCATGATAATAAAGAAATGGGGATGCCCAGACATAGATCTATTTGCCTCCCCTCACAACTGCCAACTACAGAGATTCTGCACAAGGTCTTATCACAAGCAAGCATGGAAAGTGGATGCTCTATCATTCAGCTGGAAAGCCCTAACAGTGTATGCCTTTCCTCCTCTGCCTCTCCTTCCCAAGGTACTCCTAAAGGTCAGACAAGAGAAGCCAAAAATGATTCTGATTGCTCCAGACTGGCCCTGCCAGCACTGGTACCCAATCCTAAAGAGCTTGTCTCAAGGGCCAGCCTGGACATTGCCTTTAATTCCTCATTTACTGACCCAAAGAAACAATCAGATCCTGCACAGCCAACTCAGAATCATAAATCTGGCAGCATGGCGGATAATGTAGCCATTCAGAACACACCTCTCTCTAAAGCAGTGATGGGTGTTATTTTCGAGGCCAGGATGCCCAGTACCAGAAAATTTTATGCAGAAAAATGGAAAAGATTCTGTGCTTGGAACCAGGCACAAGGAATTGACACGTTTGTACCAAATATTCCTCAGATTCTACAATACCTAACTAAGATGCTGGACAAAGGCCTATCCTTTTCATCAATTAAAATCTGTGCCTCTGCCATTTCAGCTCATTACAGTACGGAACCACCAATTTTTTCACATCCATTGCTAAGACAGTACCTCAGAGGGGCCAAAAACATAAGACCTCCAAGGAGAGCACCAATACCAGCATGGGACCTCAATTATGTCTTGGAAAAATTCACACTGCCGCCTTTTGAGCCAGCCAATACAGCTGAAATAAAGTTCTTATCTTGGAAAACAGCTCTGCTCCTAGCAATAACCTCTGCAAGACGAGTCTCAGAGTTACAGGCACTAATGGCTGTGGAACCTTATTTTCCATCCAGACAGGGTTTCTCTGAGGACGAACCCAACTTTTATGCCTAAGGTAATGTCCAGTGTGGCCCTTAACCAAACCATTAATTTGCCTACTTTTTATCCAAACCCACAGAATAAGAGTGAGAGACTCCTGCATTCTTTGGACATTCACAGACGGCTACGCTTCTACTTGGACAGAACTAAGGCTTTCAGAAAGACTGAGCAACTCTTAGTAGCATATGCTGCAGGATCACAAGGAAAGGCTATCTCAAAGCAGGCTATTTCAAAATGGATAGGCCATTGTATTCGTTTCTGCTATTCACAACATGGCAAATCAGTGCCTAAGGGCATTAGGCCACATTCAACCAGAGCAGCAGCCACTTCAGCAGCCTTCCTCAGAGGAGTACCAACCAAAGACATTTTAGAGGCTGCAACTTGGACTTCAGTGCACACATTTACCAAGCACTACCATTTACCTCTCTACTCTAAATCCAGAGCAGGCTTTGCCACTGCAGTTCTGCAGGGCCTTATAGCCTCTCCTAATCCTATTTATACCCAGCCATCCAACCTCAGCTTTGGGATTCAACCCAAGTGTAATGACTCCAACAGTGAAACACAAACATAGTACAGTTGTGTGTACCTACCATAAATGTAGATGTTCGAGTGTATTCACTGTTGAGGTCCAGGTTACCCACCCACCATCCCCCTTTTCTTTGCTGGGACTTATCTGTACTTCTCTATCCTATACAACCTATGTGGTGTATTTGCTTGTAGATGAAGGAAATGTTATTTTTGTGCATGCATACTTATTGGCATAATTTTCAGCCTTCCAGTTTGGGGGCACCTGATATCGGGGGCAAGAAAAACTGAAGAAAATGGCGTCTGCTGCATCTTTTATACCCCTGGCGCACTGACGTCAGGGAAGAGGCGGCAGCAGCCGACGCCGGACCTAGACTTTGGAATTCAGGCTGACTGCGGGTAGCCTGCCAGCAGGATATCCCAAGTGTAATGACTGCAACAGTGAATACACTCGACCATGTACATTTATGGTAGGTACACAACTGTACTTTCTTTGCTTCTTTTCTTATCATATTTAATCATATCCATGTTTATTTTATCCACTTCTTTTACATCTTTGAAAGTCTTCTTTGCACAATTTTCCCCATAACTTTTTTAGTGTTTTACATTTCAAAAAACATATGATGTTATGTTGTCCTGTCTCTGCTTCATTCATTGCTGGTTGGGTTTGGAACTGAGAATCAGTTCTGACTCAGCCTTATACAAAAGCTTGAAAGCTTCCACTGGCTCATGGCTGTATCCTATCCCATAATGCTCAGGGAAGATTACCCAGATCTTTGCCGCTAAATAAGATTGGGTGTTTCCATGCAGCAACTTTTCTGTTTTATTTCAAATGATTGTATAAAAATTTATGATATAGTGTAGTTTCTCTAACAATAGAGTAGTGTAGTAGTATATTGAGGGTGTTTGTTGTTTTTGTTGGCTGTCTATCACTAGACCCGTCTGTTTTTTCTCCCTATCCCAGTCCTAAACTCATTTCATTTAGAGAGTTTTGGGTCATTGTTATTACTATTTCCTTTCTTGTTGGGTAGTCCATTTAAGTTAGAGGGAATCCCTTCGGCCCATTTGACTTAGAGGGCTTTCCTCTCCCTCCCTCCCTTCCTTCCCCTTTTTTCTGTGTAGGAGCTAGTCATTTTAGAAACTTCTCCTCCTGTTATTGTACTGAATAATTAGACTTTTTTTGGCTAGTGTGTGTGTGTTAACTTTATATATTTCTATTAAAAAAACAAGTTGTTTTTCCTTGTATGTTATTAGTTAGTTTTCTGGCTTGTTTTTGTTGATTGCTATCGAGAATGTCTAAGGACACCAGAGAAGTGAAACCTTCTGATTTTAAGAAATGTGACAAGTGCAACCAGAAAATGTCTCTGACAGAGGGACACACCAGCTGTGCGTATTGTTTGGGTGCTGTCCACCTTCAAGAGTCATATTCCGTCTGCCTTGCCTTTAGTTCATGAGGTTAATTTAAAGAAGGAACAAATTAATAGTTAGGGGCTTGCTGAAGATGCGTTTTGCTGAGGCTCTAGAAGGGAATCCGAGTTCCTCAAAAAAACACTGAACAGTCCCCATCTTCCAGAACTGAAATATCCACAAAAAGGTCATCCTCTACTGCTCCACTATTGGATCTGACAAAAAAGCAAGCAAAGGAGTCCTCTGTGGACCCGAAGGCTTCCGGGCCCGAGAAATCTCCCTCTTCGGCTCCTATTGTGATCCCTGAGCCGACAGAGTTCCAGTTTCGGAGCCGGTCCCCAGTTCTGGAACCGGTCTCCCCAGTGCTGTGTTCTCCTTTGCTGCAGTCAGTGAGGTCCCCGACCCTGTCCTCTCGATCATCCAGGAGCCTTTCAGATGATGATGTGGAGCAGGTGGTCAAGAGGCTTTTATGGATGCTGGTGCTGGCCAAGATTCTGCCGACCCCGACCCAGAGGGATTCGGAGCCGACAATTACTTCCCCTTCGTCAATTGCTCCTCCGACCTATTCTGCGGCTTCAGAGCTGGAGTGCTTGGACCAGATTGTAGCGAAACTGCCAGTACTGAGACCTGCCGCAGGATCTTCGGGCCCGGCCACAGCTCCAACCTCCTCAGCTCCATTGGGAGTCGAAGGGTCAAGGAGCTGATGCTCTCCCATCAGGTCTGGGGAGGAGAGCCGGGCTGGACAGTTGCCCAATCCAAGTCTACCTTTCCGGGCTTCGGTGTGGATGAGCTCGGCGCCTACATCTGCCTCAGAGCCCACCGACTTGGTTCAGGGTTTTATTTTCTAGTTCCTTGGAGCCGGGAACCTCCTCGGAGCAGGGTTGAGGGACTTTCAAGGTGATGAGAGTGCTGTCACCTCTGACTGCTCCGCTTTCGGGTCCAAGTACCCCCCCCCCCCAAAAGCAGGCCAGTGTCTGCCTCTGTGCCATCGCTCCCTCCCAGGCATGGGGACCCAATGCCCCAGGACCCCCCACTGGGTGAAGCACTCTCTTACAAAACACCTGAACAAAGCCAATAATGGGGGAATACAGTCCCCAGACATATTAAATGAGTTCAGTTATCACCATAGCTCTCAACCTTGGAACAAAAAACCTGGACAAATTCAATAATGGAGGAGTACAGTCCAAAAAATAGGGACAAATATCCACTGAGGACACCAGAGCAAACCCACACAAACACAGGGAGGACATGCAGACTCCACACAGAAGGCACCCCAGCCAAGAATCAAACCAGACAACCCATAGCTGTCAGGCAACACTGCTACCACTACACCACTGCACTACTGTCTGTTTTAAGTAACAAAAATACAGAAAAAACACAGATTTTATGTGGAACAGAACAGATATGAGGCAAAAATCTGCAAATGTTTTAGAAATGGTGGTGGGTAGTGAATTCAGGCTGTTGTCACTTGGGCCCAAGGTACTGGGTTCAAGCCTTATTCTCTACCCACCACCATGAAGCAACTGGGGCATTACACACAAACACACACACACACACACACACTGCAGTGTTCACCACCTACCTGTCTCCAGAACGGCCTGAAACACACTCTTCTGCAGCGATCACCTGTTTCCAGTGGTCTCCGCGATCCTGTGCCTGACTATCAGTCCTCCATACTGTTTCCATGCCCGGATCCTGTGCGATCAGTCCTCCATACTATTTCCAAAAATGTCCGTGATCCTGTGCCCGCCCAATCAGTCCTGTGGTCTCCCGCGAGATGTGAGGAGGCTGGAGCCTCCTGCTATTGGTCCAGCCTGCGGGCGACCTTCCGGTCGTCACTGCACAGATCTCTGGGTTGGAAGGGCGGAGTTCCCTGCCTTCCCTATCCGGACTGCCTAACTTGAGCAGTCTGGAGCTCAGGAATGCCTGAGCATGTGTGGTTGGAGTTCTGGTCTGCTTAACACAGCAGTCAGGAACTAAGCATGCATGCACAGAGTCAGGGAGCTATTTTTTTATTTTTTATATGTTCTACGGTGGGAGATATTTTTTATTTTTATATGTTCTATGGTGGGGGGGACTTACAGGTGGGGACCCATTTTACAGTTGGGAGGGCTGCAGTCTCGTATTCCTATAGCACGAGCCGCCCCTACTTTATTAACAAAGTAAAACGTAATCCTGCTGCTGCTGTCTGGATAAGCGCTTTCGGTTGATGAACCTATAAATGTGGATGTTGTAAAGCATGTCACCATATTAAAACGGATAATTTGTTTATACATCCAATATCTAAGAAGGAATACAGGTTCAAAGGGTTTGCGAATTGCAGAAGCAAAAATGTGATTTATATTGCTCAGTGCCAATGCTGTCCAGCCGTCTATGTGGTGAAAACAAATAGAATGTTGAAGGAGAGCATCCTGAGACACTGTCAGGACATTAGAAATCAAGTAAATACAAATGCTCTATATGGTCACATTAAAGTCAATGGAGACCACATTTTTAAATTTATGGTCGTAAGCAGGCTAGTAGAAACAATACAAGGAGGGGATCTGGCCAACTATACTGAAAGTGAGGAAACGAAAAGGATTATGAACCTTAGAGCGGACCAGAAACCTGGATTAAATGAAATTGTACTGCTCAAACCCATCTTGAAAGGAAAGGCTCTAAAGAAATAATGCACATGCATCAATCCTGTGTTATTTCACTTCAAAAACTCCAAGCTTTTAGCTAACACTAAGTAAATAGAACATGCACTCTGAATGAGAGGTGTGTCCATACACCAAAACTTAATTGGTTGATTGAATGAATGAGCTGCAGGAAGCTCTTTTTAAATGAAAGGAAGATGCTTTTTTCTTTAGGATTTGATAGTTTCAACAACCGAAAGTGCTTATCCAGACAGCAGCAGCAAGATTACGTTTCACTTTGTTAATAAAGGAACTGATTTTAACAATTTCAACCATTTTACTTCAGCTTGGGTGGCAGCAGCAGGTTTGCTTTGTACATTTACCTCAGCAAGAAGAGTATTTGAGTTGCAGGCCTTGAGTGTCAAGAGACCTTGCTTGATTTTTCATAGGGAAAGAGTATCCCTACCTCCTTTTTGCCCAAGGTCATTTCTGGGTTTTCCATGAATCTATTGACCTACCGGTTTTCTTTCCTCACCATACAAATAGAGGGGAATACCTTCTACATACCCTCGATGTTCGTAGGCAACTTTGTTTCTACTTGGACAAAACTAAATCTTTCAGGAAAGTGGATCAATTGTTTGTAGCCTTTGCAGGACCCAGATTGGGCAAGCCTGCTACTAAAATGACTTTATCGTCTTGGCTCAGAAACGCCATTACTTTCATCTACCATCACAACAAAGTGCCCTTACCTTCCAAAATAAAGGCTCACTCTACTAGATCGATGGCTACGTCAGTGGCTTTTAATTCCAGAGCCTCTACGGATGATATCTGCACAGCAGCCACTTGGGCAAGACCTCGTACCTTTATCACTTATTACAAATTGGATTTGGCCTCCAGGGGACAAACATCTTTTGGTTCTGTGGTGCTCGGGAATGTCCTTCCTTAGGGCCACCCAGGACTCAAGTAGCTGGGGACTCTGTCCGAACAATAAGGAATGAATAAAGATTTACAACATCAGATAAAGAAGTTATGTCTTACATAACGTTCCATCTGTGTTGTAGATCTTCATTACTTCCCGCCCTCCTTCCCCTTGCCTGGACTCCTTGTGGACTTTAGGATTTCCTTATTAGTTAAGGTATATGCTCAGACAGAGCCTCCTACTACCACTTTTACTACTTCTATACTATAATGGCGGGCAAACTCTATCTGAAGACACTATGAGAGGGGCATTGTGGGTAGGTCTTAGCTGAGAGTTTTTGGCTGGCGTGAGCTTGGTAACGGCCATGTCTGTTCCGAGGACTGAACTAAGTTCTAACAGTAATGAATGAATAAAGATCTACAACACAGATGGAACATTATGGTAAGACATAACTTCTTATGTTCTGTAGTCCTATCTCACCTTCATTTTTTTACATATGGGATCAGAGCCAATCCTCTGCTCCGACTCTGCCTGTTTACAAGCTGGAAGACTTCTGGTTGGCTCTTGGCTAGGTAGGTATCCCATGGTTCACGAGTACAATCCCCAGATCTCGTTTGCCACGTCGACTATTTCGGTTGTGCTTCTCTGGCTAAGTGATTGCATTTTTTCCACTTTTACCAAAAATTTTCTTGGCTGTTTAGTTTAGAATAGTTTAATATCATTAAAATCTGTTACTGCTTATATTAATCAGTTAGCATAGTTGTTATTAACATTGCTAACTTCTATTTGCACCATTTGGTGCAATTTTTGGCCTTTACTTTCTTCGTTGGTATCTTGTGTACTGGTTTTTCTAGTTGGATTAGCTTAGGCGCCTTTTGCGCCCGAGTATTCTGTGTGTTTTGATAGAGTTTTGGCAGTTTTCCGCTTGCTATTTAGACAAATTATTAACTTGTTAGCATCATTTTTTTTTTGATGATATTGTTAACAGTACTACATTCTGATTGTGCTTGACATAAGTTTGAATTTGTGTCATTCTCATTCTTTACTGTTTCAGTTGAGAGTGTGATATTTCTTATCCTTTCTAACCTTTGGGTCTGTTTCAGTTAGAAGACCCTATCTCTTCATTGCCCTGGCTAGGCCCATTTAAATTAGAGGACCTAGTCCTCGTGGTATCTTTTCCTTTCTACAGGGCTAGGCCTGTTTAAATTAGAGGACCTAGTCCTCTTTCTTCTTTGTGTGCGTGTGCTATACTGATAATCTGAATGCCTAAAGAGAGTAAGGAGCATAAGCCATCTTACTTCAAGAAATGTATTAAGTGCTCCCAAACAATTTCTGTAACAGATGGTCACAGTAACTACGTTTACTGTTTAGGGGCCATCCATTTACAGGAGACCTGTTTATTTTGTCATGCATTTAGTCCTAGGGTGTTGCAGGAAAGGAAGA
>NC_056737.1:1910295444-1910387163 GCF_019279795.1 Protopterus annectens
TTGGAAGTTATTCTAGTGTCTTCCTTATTCTTTATCAGGGTAAGAAAGCTCTGAAAATGGCTTGAATGTACATACCTCTGATACCGGCATAAGGGTATAAGTCTAAGGCAGACATACATCTAATGAAGGGGATGAGCCTGAGCTTTAGATGACTGGCTGAATGAATGAGATCTTTGTGGGTTAAGTCCCAAATGTTAAGAATAATGCAAAGGGGAGTCTTTTTTTGAAAACTTATCATTGTGATAAGTTACCTACACAATTGTATTACTATTCTTTTAATCTGACTTTTATTATTTTTTTCATGTTGCACCCTACTTATCCTACAGTTGTCCTTCCTTTTATCTTCTTTAGCTTACTTTGTGCTCCCCTTCTGCACCCATTTCCCATTTGCTATTTTTT
Organism: Protopterus annectens; assembly: GCF_019279795.1. Taxonomy (NCBI): domain Eukaryota; kingdom Metazoa; phylum Chordata; order Ceratodontiformes; family Protopteridae; genus Protopterus; species Protopterus annectens. The sequence goes on from NC_056737.1 coordinate 1,910,295,844, forward strand.
ACATTTCCTGAATACTGTCCTTTTTCAACCCTCTTCCTTTCCATTTGTCTGTCTTTCTCATCTCTGCTTTAGCTATGCACTGTGCGTAAGGATGACATGAAGTTGGGCCTTGCTGCTTACTTCTGCACACTATCCCCTATGCTGTGTACTATCACTGTTCCCTGCTCTACACCCAACTTCCTAAGCCAGCATTTGGCATCTATATCACATTATCGAAAGTTTACTTAATCGAATCAATAAAGGTTTAACTTTATTGATCGATTAAGTAAAACATCGAATAACATAAAAAAAAAAAAACTGGTGTAGGCAGGGGGGCTAGCCCCCCTGCACCCCTCTACTTAAATTTACCAACTCCAAGACCATCCTACATTGAGGTAAACGGAAATCTCCCCTTACGGAGATTTTCATTTACTTGCACGATGTTCTTCACTTTCGATAATCTTGTGCCGATAATATCAGACTCTATATTGTCAGCTTAAGACAACGTGAAGTAGACCCAGCATTTGAACTGCCAAATTTTGTCCCTCCTGTTTTGTTGTTGGCTGTCAGTAGAGGTAGCACTTATAAGAGGGCTGGTTTCTTCTCAGACTCTTCACTCTGGTAGCATCTGGAATTTTTTCCTTCTGCTTCTTTGTGGTTTGTTCTGCTAGGTCACTACTTCAGACTTTGTACTACTGTGTGCACACTTTTGTACTCCTTTCACAACTAACTTGATCAGTGAGTGTTCAATGTAGTACCGTGCCTATGTAATTCTTGCTTTCCTTGATGTTTCCCTGTGTAATGCTTTCAGTGATACCAACTGTATTTCCTTACACAGCTTGTAGGTTTTACCTGTCATGTCCACCTATACAGTATCTTCCTGCCTCCTGACACCCCTCCCCCTCTCTGTTACTACTCTTCCTTTTTCTGAGTACATATTCCATGTAACTCTCGTGGTACTTCCCTTCTGCCAAACATTCCCTCTTCCATCTTTATTTTCTTTATCATTTTCCATTTTGGTAGTGCCTTCTGCTTAACCATTGCTGGTTTTATTTGTCCTCTACCTTGTATCTCCTATGTCTCCCTATATCTCTATGACTGTATGTTGCAGGACACCCCCTACACACATCCACACACACACCTTTCTCCTTGTTCCTTAGCCCCCACCTGTTCTCCATTCTTCTTATTCTCTCTGTTCTTTCTATTTTCCAGTTGCATGCATTATGTTGACTACTGTCTGTGGCCCCCCAACTTTGTTACATCCTGGCTTATCTGATATCTCCTTGCAGTCTGTGTCTGCACTTCTCACTTGATGTTCTTCATCTCACATTGCTGCAGTCCTTACATATGGGTAGTCCGCTGTCCTCGGTCGGCCCGAATACCAAAGTATTAGGCTGACGTGGTCAATGCTTTTAAACTGACATCAGGACGTCAGGGTACAAAAGCGCATGACCGACGTCATTTCCTCAGTCTTTTTTGCCGCATGGTCCGATGCAGAAGCAGCGTTGCAAGTGCCGTTCGGCGTTCTGAAATTTTTCGAATTTGGAGTTTCAGACCGAATCAAGTTGGCTAAAGTACCCGTGGGGAATATTTTGGTTTTTCTTGCCTCAGTGTTTTACCGGATGTCAGAAAAAGTGAATAACTGTATTTCTTGTGGGAAGCAGATACCGCTAGGGATTATCATTCTTTGTGTATTCCTTGTTTGGGTCCTGAGCACGACGTTGTTGGTGTCGCTTTTGTGCTAGGGTTCAATAAACGCACTATTAAGCAAGGTTGGATTGTGCTAGGCTGGTCTTTGGGAAGCGGTGTAATTATAATATGCCGTCGTATTCTCCGGCCTGCTTCTAAGAAGCGCAAAGACAAAGCAGTTAAACCCAGGCAAGATCAGTCAGTCCGTTCCGGACGGGTTCTTAGAGGCTTCAGTGGAACCGGTGGTTCCGACGGAGTTCTCCTGGAGTCTCAGGGGGAGACTTTGATTTTGCAGGAGGTGGTCTCTCAGGAGGCAGGTCAGGCTGAAGGGCTTCTCAAGTTACTGTACCCTCCCTTACTAGGGTGGTTAGGCCTACTCCTTCTGTTTCCAAGGCTGCTCCCAGAGGCAGGCCAGTTTTAGCTTCTGTTGGTGTCACTCCTAGTTCAGCAGGGTCTGTGCCTAAGCACATGCTTAAAATGGCAGAAGATTTGATTACTCTGATTAGAGGTTCTATGCCCCTCCTGATAAGAGGCCTAGGGTGGAGCCAGAGTTGGAAATTTTGAGCAGGCTTCGGATGTTTCAGAGTCTTCAGCTGAAGACTTGCAGGAGTACTCTCCTTATTCTGATTCTGATGCAGATGATTCCACTCCTTCTGCTTCTCCTCCAGAGGATTTTTCTTTTCAGAGACACTTCATTCCATGAGGGAACATTTTAAGTGGGAAGGTCAGGACTTCTCTGATTCTCGGAAAGGCTTAGGAATTTGTTGTTACCCCAGCATAGGCCCTTGGCTATACCCCCTGTTCTGGATGTTGTGGAAGATGTGTTTGCAGAGGCTTCACTTAATCCTGATTCTCTGCCTCCTGCTCCTGTTAAACCGGATAGGTATTACAGGGTGCCTGAGGCTCATAAATATCTTTATAAGAGTCCTAGGGCGGACCCAGAAACTATTAGTCAGGGACCTAAGGGTGTCAAGGCCTCTGTTGTGAAAAACCCGGTTCCTCTAGATAAAGAAGCCAGAGCTTTGGATAGATGGGGAAAGAAGGTCTATACATCTTCTACCTTAGCTATGAGGGCTTTGAATTGCCAGTTTCATATGTTGAAATATCAAAACTTTCTTCTTTCTCAATTGAAGTCTAAGGTGGATGCTCTGGCGGAAGGCATTGAGTGTAAGGAATTACAAGATTTGGTGCATGTCTCTGAACAGGTGGGTAAGCATTCATTACAGTGTGGTTTTGATGCTGCAGGCCTCGTCTAGGTGGCTGCCACTGGTTCAGTTCTCCCAGAGGCATGCCTGGCTGAAGGATCAGAATTTATCTGACCATGTTAAGACAAGGATTTTGGATGCTCCTTTGCAGTCTGATGTGTTGTTTGGTTCCCCTGTGTAGTCAGTCTTGAAGAAAATGGAAGACAAGGCTAAGTCTATGCAGGCTGTTAAAGATTTTTTGCAAGTTCAGCCTCCGAAGTTTAGTAGGAATTGGCCTGCTAAGGGGTGGACGTATCCTTCTTATGATTCTCAGTCTATGGGTAGATCTAGACGTGGTAGGGGCAGAGCTCAGAGTTCTTTCAGACCTAGAACAGGGAGTTCACCTGCACAATCTTCGGGTGAGGGCAGGGGCCAGTCCTTTCGTAAACAGGCCCAATGACCTCCTTTTTCAGCTGCCAGATCCTTCTTGCCTGGCAGCACCTTTGGGAGGAAGGTTAGCACTCTTCAAGGAAAATTGGATGTTGATTACCCAAGACAAATGGGTGTTGGATATCATACACCAGGGTTACAAGTTTTATTTCCATACCTTGCCTCCTTTCAAAGGCATGCCGGACGTTCCTCCTCAGCAAAGACTAGAGGCTCACAAACAAATTTCTACTACTTCAAATAGGGGCCATACAACCGGTCCCTCTGCCAGAAGTGGGCCTAGGATTTTATTCTCGCCTGTTTCTAGTACCAAAGAAAGGAAACACGTGGAGACCAATTTTGGATTTATCTATCCTCAACACATCTGGACATTCCCAAGTTCAAAATGTTGACGTTACAACAGCTTTTACCTCTGCTGGGCAAAGATCACTGGATGGTGACTCTGGATCTCAAGGAAGCTTACCTTCATGTTCCTATCAGGCCCAGTTGCAGGAAGCATCTGCGCCGGGCTGGGACTTCACATTATCAGTTCTCTGCATTGCCCTTTGGCTTATCTACTGCGCCCAGAGTGTTCACGAAGGTTCTGGCTCCAGTGGTAGCTTTCTTCCGGCTAAGAGGAATACAAATCTATCCTTATTTGGACGATTGCCTGATTCTGGCCCAGGAAAAGGACGAACTTCTTCTTCTTTTACAGTATGTGATGGCAGTGTTAAGATGCCTGGGGTTTTCTGTGAACGAAATAAAGTCCAGTCTAGTACCCTCTCAGGACATGTGCTTTCTGGGTGTGAGACTGAATACAGCATCCCAGATGGCCTTTTTGACCCCGAACAAACAAAAGAATCTTTCTTTACTTCCACCAATTGTCTCATCAGTCCAGGCTGACTGCAAGGACAGTCCTTCAAGCCTTGGGGTTCATGGCATCTTGTATTCTGGTACTTCCCAATGCCAAACTGCATATGAGGAGGCTACAGTGGTATCTCAAGAATGTATGGACACAGCACTGCCAAGATTTGGACACTGTCATTCAGATAATACCTTGCATTCAAAAGGAATTTTTGTGGTGGGCTCAGGAATGTCACCTAAACAAGGGACTCTCTGTGACCCGGCCAGAGGCGAGTCAGATCTTAACGACAGATGCCTCAGACAAAGCTTGGGAGCTCATCTAAATGGAAAATGGGTACAAGACACGTGGCCTGCCAGACTTCAACATCTACATATCAACTTGAAGGAGATGTTAGCAGTCCAATTTGCATTGATAGCTTTCAAGGATTTACTTCTTCCAGGGCAGGTGTTGATTCAAAACAGACAACACAACTGTCATGTGGTACATCAACAAGCAAGGGGAACGATTCTTATCCTCTATGCAGACAAGCAATGATTTTGTGGGAGACTGCTCTCAGTTTACAGCTAAATCTTCAGGCAAGGTTTCTTCTAGGAGCACAGAACTCCTTAGCAGATGTGTTGAGCAGACAAATTATGGATCCCCATGAGTGGAAATTGGATCCTCATGTATTTCAGAGATTGACAGTGTTATGGGGAACTCCAGACATAGATCTGTTCGCTTCTCCACTAAATTACCAGCTGCCAAAGTTTTGCACAAAAAGGTTTCATCCCACAGCTTGGAAAGTGGATGCTCTCTTTCAATTGGAGCAATCTTCACGTGTATGCCTTTCCACCTCTGCCTCTCCTCCCAAAGGTACTGCTGAAGGTCAGACAGGACAAGCCAAACATGATTTTAATAGCTCCAGATTGGCCTCGACAGCACTGGTACCCATTACTGAGAAGTCTGGTACAGGAGCCTCCATGGCCTTTGCCTTGATTCCTCACCTGCTGTCTCAGGAGAACAGTCATTTACTCAATGTCAAACTTCATTCTCTACATCTGACAGCCTGGCATATTCTGTTCTAAACCCTGGAGGGTCTCAGCTTCCACAACAAGTTTTGAATGTTATTTTGGAGGCCAGAAGGCCTAGTACAAGGAAAGTTTACGCAGATAAATGGAGGAGATTTTTATTTTGGAGTACAGCAAAGGATTTTGATGTTTCTAAACCTAATTTAAGTGTTGCGCTTCAATACCTTACTGAGTTACTGGACAAAGGTTTGTCCTTCTCCTCTATAAAGGTTCATGCTGCAGCAATTTCTGCTCACTATGACTGTGACCCACCATTATTTTCTTAGCCTTTGTTTAAACAATTCCTTAGAGGGGCAAAGAATATAAGACCCCCACGTAGAGCTCCTACTCCTGCTTGGGATCTTAATTTTGTGTTGGAGAAACTCACTCTACAACCTTTTGAGCCTGCAGCATCAGCAGAGTTGAAATATTTATCATGGAAGACTGCTTTTTTGTTGGCCATTACCTCTGCGAGAAGGGTTTCTGAATTACAGGCCCTTATGGCAGTTGAGCCTTTCTTAATTTTCCACAAGGATAGGGTGTCTTTACGTACTAACCCTTCTTTTATGCCTAAAGTGGTTTCTAGTGTGGCTTTAAACCAAACTATTCATTTGCCTACTTTTATGCAAACCTCCAAAATAAAGGGGAAAGGATTTTGCACACTTTGGATATACACAGACAGTTGCGATATTATTTGAGCAGAACTAAAGGGTTCAGGCAGTCTCAGCAGTTGTTTGTTTCTTTTGCTTTGGGTTCTCAGGGCAAACCTGTTTCAAAACAAACTATTTCTAAGTGGATTGTTTTTTGTATTGCTTTCTGTTATTCCCATCATGGTAAGGAGATTCCAGCTGGGATTAGGCCTCATTCCACTAGGGCTACTGCCACTTCTACAGCTTTTTAGGGGTGGCTACTAAAGATATTTTGGAAGCAGCTACTTGGAGTTCAGTGCATACTTTCTCTAAGCATTACCACCTTCCACTTTATTCTAAATCTAGGGCTGGATTTGCCACTGCAATTTTACAGGGCATTTTGGCAGCTCCTAATGGTTTATAGTTTTGCCATCCTCCCTTACCTCTGCTTTGGGACTCTACCCATATGTAAGGACTGCAGCAATGTGCGATGAAGAACATAGTACAGTTTTGTACCTACCATAAATGTAGATGTTTGAAGATCCACATTGCTGCAGTCCAATTTACCCTCCCTCCTTCCCCTTTGTTGTTGAAGGTGGTGGTGTGGTTTGTGTTGTACATATTGTAAATATGGTTAGTGCACGGGTGGTTGGTTAGTTTTGCTGTTTTTGGCTTTAGCCTTCTTGTTAGGGCCTTCTGACATCTGGGGCAAGAAAAGACTGAGGAAATGACGTCGGTCATGCGCTTTTGTACCCTGACGTCCTGATGTCAGTTTAAAGCGCCTTGACCGACGTCAGCCTAATACTTTGGTATTCGGGCCGACCGAGGACAGCGGACTACCCATATGTAAGGACTGCAGCAATGTGGATCTTCGAACATCTACATTTATGGTAGGTACAAAACTGTACTTTTTACTTTGTTCATTTATTTATTCTTTATTGACTGGGTACATGGACTGGTCCTTGGACCCTTTTCAGCTGCAGTCCGGGTGCAGAAGGCACAAAAGTACAAGCAAAATATTCAAATAGAATGTTTCAAGGATTTCTCTTTGATTTGTGCATACATGCAAGAAAATCGAAAACAATTTGGTTGACACTGGAAGAGGAAATGAGGGTATCCTGCAAAGGGATGGATAGTGTGAGAGAAGATCTGTGACAAGTTAGACATGACTGTTGGAGGTAGGAGAGTGGCATTGAATTGAGAGGGATGGCGACAGTTGACATGACATCCTGTACCCATATAGAAAATGGGGAGGGTGGGGCAATGATGATGATTTTAAAGATTGTATAAACTTAGATTATACAACTTTTCTGTAGGCTAGAATATGCTGTATTCCAGTAATTTATAACCATTTAAAGCATCAGTGATTCATGTAAATGCAGTAATATCTATACAGAAAAAGTACCTGTAGAAAATAAATTGGAGTCAGGAGATGAAGTATAGCCTGAGAATTGATGTGAGTAGAAAGTTATGAAATAAGCAGGTAAAGCAGAGGAAGAGTTGGTGATTAGTGAAATGGGAGCAGTTATTGATTATAGCAGAATATGTTAATGTACTGCTATGTGAAGGCAGCAAGTTAAATTTACATATTTCAATAGATGGAGATAATTTTATTATGTGATGGAAAACTTTTTAGGAATTATTGCTTGTATGTCAGTATAGAAAAAAGATTGAAGAGCACAGCTAGTTAACCAGGGACGTGAACAAGTATTTAGTAAGGCAAAAAAAAAAAACAGAACAATGAGTGTGGCAATTAATGCAGTCTGTTACGGCTCGGACTTGTCTGTCCAAAGTACAGAGTTTGATTCCTTCCAGCTTGGCTTGCCTGCTGTGTGACCCTGAAACAATCACTCAACCAGGTAGTGCTCCTGGTTTACCCTTGAAAAGAGATACTTGTGTCAAGCAGGAATAAATGGTCAACAAATATCTAAAATAAAATAAATTAATTAAAAATGGGCATAGACTCTCCAACTGTGACTTGAGCCACAAGGGGAAATGTAATATATGTGGACAATTTAAATTCCCAGTTTTTTGCAAACCCCACTACTCCTCCACCTGAAGCTTCATGAGCTGAACCATATTTGAACACCTGCCCACCTCTATCCTAAGCATGTCTCTTTCAGCCTTCCATGGTGCCTCTTGCTTCTGTAATATTTTCTTTGATTTTTAACAAGATTCTATTCTACCTGCCTAGCCTGTTTCTTAAATCTGCCTACCCTCTACTGTTTTGTGTATTGCTTACTAAATCCTTGTTCTGTTGCCTTATTGTAATTCACCTGCATTTGCACAGAATCTTTGGTTGTCTTTTTTTATTTTTATTTATTTTTTAATTCCAGCATTTATTAAGAAATTCAAAGAATGCAGTATACAAACATTTTACAGTCCTCATGCATGCTGTACTGATTTTAATTTCCGTAGCAGCTGATCAGTAAACCGTAACTTTAAACTATAGTTTTTCATAATTTAACCTTTATAACATTTGGTTTCAGCCCAATACTAGGGATTGTGATTTCCTTTTATTATGTAATTCTAGTACTGTAGATAGAAAAAAAATTCACTGCCATCATTGTTTGTAATTTGACTTACTAGTGCTGTTTCGCTCGTAGCAGGAAGGTACCCATCCTCTGAGATTTACTTAAATGCCACCAACCTAGCTTCTCCCAGTTCTGCTAGTTAGCCTAATTTCATCTTGTATTTAAGGCTCACTCAAAAATATTGAAGCATTCTCTTAACATTGGTATAACATTGGTAACACAAAATCCACTGGAGTCACCACACGAAGATTCTCACTGGAGATAAAACCTTCTTTATTGAGAACAAAAACACAAGCGCTTTCACGTAGCTATACTACGCTTCTTCAGGTGTGATAAAGCATTAAAAATGGCAAGCTTATATACAAAAACTTTTGGCGCTCAAACCAACAAATTAAACAATAATTAAATGATTACTGACACATAATCTTTCCCTCCATGATCTTATTTAAAGAAACAGTGTTAGAATGACCTAAAAACAGTATAAAAACTAAAGCATAAAAGCCATTAACAGACAATATTAAACAGAACAGCGAATCCTGTCGCTGTTTAAAGGCAAGGACTAACTAAAACGATTGTCTCACAGTACTGTATAATAGTGCAGGATCATAATCAAAACAAAAAACAGCGTGAAATGAGTGTAAACAAACCATGTTCCAGTTTACACATGCATCTAAAACATCTTTCATAATTTATTCTAGGGTCGCTATCTAAATATAAACAATCCCTAAAGCGACATCACAAGAAAGCAGACATATTCTATAAGAGACTATCCTGCAGTCAGAACTAGTCCAGTATATATGAACGATGCAATGCAACGGACAGCAGTCCAAATGTAAAGAGCAGCCTACTCACCTATGCTGTTTACAAATACGGAAAATATACGAATCATGCAACTGTTGGCGTATTATCAAAAACAACTTTCCGCTAACAAAATGCCATCATGATCCATATTTGTCAAAAGTCATTATCCGCACTAATGCTGAGTGGCCCAAACAGCTCAGCTACAGCATCAAGATAAGATACTAAAAAGTAGGAGATAAACAACATAAAATGTGGAAAGACCACTCCGCCTCCACAGACATGCGCACATTGTGCAGCCCTGTCAGAGAGCCGTTGGGCCAGACTGGAGTACCAAAGTCTACGCCCAAACCCATCTCTATCCGAGCGGTGATCGCACATTGTGGGCTGATGTGCCACATAAGTAGCAATAGTGAAGAATAAACTAATAAACTACAATAATATATATGGTATAGATTAAAAATACGTGTACATTTGACAAGAACATCTACCATGCATAGATTGTAACTGAAACATCAAAACATGAGATTTCCACCAAAGGTAAACAAAATCTAAATTAAATGCATGCGGAAACTATAACATTGAAACAGTTGTCGGACCGGCCAACAATATGAGTATCCCTGCTATTGCCTTCGTTTTTCATGTGTGTGTGGTTAAGCCCACCCCCAACAGGAAATAGTCTGGAATTAAAGTAAACGAGTCCCAAAAAAACTTTTGCAGCATCCTCTGCAACTCCTTCTTAAAATGCTTCAATGCTGGGCATGCCCAGAAAATGTGACCCCAGTTTTCCTCCACATCTTTCCTGCACCACCAGTATCTTCTTAACTTGCAAAAACATCTTGTCTAATTTACCAGGAGTATACAGTTGTTTGTGCAAGCATTTACAACCAAAACTTCTAAACTTCCATGACATTGTAACCAGTCTGGGTGCTTGCCAAATTTCCAGCCATTGTTCTTTAGTATATTGCATTTCCAATTTCTCTTCCCTTCTGCAACATCTTCCTTTGATTTTGAAAATTGTCCTGCAGTGCCGTATAAAATCTAGTTACTGCTCTCTTTATTCATGTGCAGTCTGTCTGTCTAGCCTCTGCAATTAGGACTGATATCAGACATTATATGTCCACCCCCTTTCTCTTCTGGACCCTTCCATTTTGTTACTAGACATTGAAACTAAAGAAAATTGCTATCTTTTAGCCCAAGTATCTCTTGTGTTCTCTTATAAGTTAGTCTGCCCTTGCAGACCATTTTATGCCTAGGTAAATTTCCAAACCAGTCTGTTTAGATTACCCTTTCAGTTACTCCTACTTATTCTTGGACTAGATTCATATTGCACATTGTGATAACTGGGATGATACCATAAGGCCCCAAGGGTGGTATGTATAATTTAGCAGGTGCCTCTGTCCTAGAGTAGGAGGCAGCCTTGGGCTAAATTTCCCTTTCCCATCCATGGATCCAAGTTACGCTTTAATGCAGACAGGAATGAACTTTGTTGTACTGTTGTATCCACTGCAAGATATACATGTCTCTCCACAGTGTTATGTTGATGCTGCAGAGGAGGTTTAGATACCTGGGCTGAGTATTTTAGTGCTGTTTGATTTACTGATGTGCAGTAGGTCAGTTGGGTCTAGTTCAAAGGATGCCTTGGATGCCAGACACGACACCTGTTAGCAGTTTGTAAGAGAGAGAGCATAGCAATGGTGTTTTTAAGATCAATGTATGGCAAATTGTTTAAGTAGAGTATCCTTTCTGAAAGATATCTGGATGGTTCAGTGGTTTGCATTGTCACCTTACAGCAAGAAATTCTCCAGTTCAGTTCTCAGCTGGGGTGCCTTCTATGCAGAGTCTGCATGTCCTCCCTGCATTCATGTGGGTTTCTTCTGGGTGCTCCAGTTTCCTCCCATTGTTACAAAGACATGAGTCTGAAGTGTTTCTCCCCAGACCTCTGCTGAAAATTGGCTCGTTCCAAGTCGGACTTTCCTGATAAACAAATATTAAATAAATAAAAATATCTCTGTGGGTGTTTCAACTGTTGCTTATGTCTGGAGAGATGCATGCAAAAGGAGTGTTATTCTGAATGATTGTCCCTACTATTCAGTCCTCATGAGGACAATGACATCTGTCAACTTAGAACCAATCCTCTTGTTAATAAGCTGTGCAGTATAGAAGGACTTCCTCGCCACAATGGACATGTGTGGGTAGAACATTCAGTTGCTGTCTACATAAATTCCCAAATCTCAAAAGACTGGGTCTCTTCTTTGAGATCTATATGTCCCCTCTTCCCCTCTTTCAGTTGTTCAACAGTTTTGGCTCTTTACCCAGCTGTCTTCAAAGGATTCTTTCTTGGAGGGACAAAATAATTTTTTGATGAAGTACATGCTAAGGAGGAAATACAAAAGCTTGTCCAACAAAAAGTGAGCTGTGAAACCGGGATTCTGCTTATTGTTGTTCTGGTAATAAAGACCACAGATAGACTGTACCTGTAAAACTTTTTTCAGTGTTTCATTGGAAAATCTTGGAGTGAAGAAATGAAGTGCGAGAGTTTATTGAAAAATTGAGAGTATGTTGGAAATGAAGCAAAGACCAGATTTGGAAGATGGAGCTGAACATTTAATAAAACCAGTAACTTAATGTGGTATTACAGTGCAATAATTGTATGTGTGAAATATGACAGAACAAGAAAATCTGGAAATATTGGACTTTTTTGGAATTTGTTGGACTTTTGGGGGGTGACATATGCCCTACTTCATGTCATTAATGTTCAGAAAATGCTTTGTGGAGGAGAAGAGGATGGAGAAAGTTAACTGTACATAATGAAATTTCTTTCTTACTAGCACTATTTTTGTGGTGTGTGGCTTTTTTTGCATGCTAGAAAGTAGTTTTCTCAGATTTAACTGTAATGGGGATTGGAAACGGGCACTGCTGTTGTTTTTTTCTTTTTTCTTTTCTTTCTCCCTTCTCTTTCTTTTGCAGTTTTTTTAGAAATTTAGGCAATGCAATTAAAAAAAAAAGCCTGGTTAAATGAGCATGACAAAAGAAAAAATAATGCACTTTCTCTCATTCTTGCATAGGGAAATGACTGGGTTAAGACCTTTGATTTAGTAACACGTTTTAAAAGTAAGCAAGTAAATGAAAAAGAATATTGAATATTATGAGGCTTTTTTCTAACAAATACATGTATGCTCAGTAGTAATTCTGAAGCTGGTCTTCATGTTTCCATAGAATCAATCTGATAATAGAAAAACTGGCTGCCTAGTTCTCATGTCTCCTTGAAGACAGTCTCATAGAGAAACTGGCAACAGGCTGGTGGAGAGTGATTGACTGAAGAAAAACTGAGAATAGAAATTGGCTAGGACATAATGGTCTCTGAAAGCATTCAGGGTTTTTCCTAGCTGGGACAGCTGTAAAGAAAAGCCAAAACCAATTGACACTTAGTAGAAGCACATGCCGCACCATGCGTCTTAGCTTAGTTTAACCTTTCTTTTAGGTTAACTCAAGCCTTTGAGTGTGACTGTCCGTTTGGGACTTTTGCCTCCTATTAGGAGGGTAAAACCTCAGTATTTAAAGATGCACATAGTTCTGTGTATTAGTATTAAGTTAGTAATTATTAGTGGGGTATTGAGTTGTTTTTTTTTTTAAATTTTATTGAAAGCCCTCAAACAAAAAAAAAAACAAAGTTTTATAAGATGTGACATAGGCTCAAATGGATATGACAAGAAACAAGTGTATAAAAGTACAACCTGTCAAACAGTGTAAGCATGTAACACAAAAGCTGGAACTAGACATTTAACAAAAAAGATGTCTTGCATAAAAGGTGGGAATAATAACTTTTTAATGCAATTATGCTTTTTGTAATATCCTTAAATGTTTAATTGTCTCACAGATAAATCCAAAAAAGAAAGTAATGTGTTACAGGAGACGCACACAGAGCTGAACATGTGAATTTGATAAAGGTTTTCATGGTGGTTATTCAGTGGAATACCTGGGGTAAAGGAAAATAGGAGTACTTATATTAATTGCAAGAGAAGCTCCAATTTGTAGTGCTAAGGGGACTACTGGCAAGGGATGAGACTTACACTGGCATGTATTTATATTCCACCTAAAACTGCTATAATGGAGCTTAAGAAGATTCTGGGAGAAATAATCAGTTTTCAGCAAGGCATGTTGTGTATAGGTGGGGACTGGAATGTGATTTGCAACAGTGAAGATTTGTCTGGGGGAACCCAGAAGGGAAGATAAAGGAGGATAGATTTTTGAAGAAATTTATGAAAATATTTGGCATGGAATATGTGAATTCAGTAATAGGAGTACTGAGTGAATTTACATGTTATTCCCCAAGATATAAAAACTGGGCTAGGCTAGACAGAATTTACATTTCACAGGAACATGTGCATTTAATTGGAGGTCTTGATACATACTTCAGATCATGTGCCAATACTAACTAAAATATAAACCACAGGATAATGAAATAAAAATGAGACATGGCGCTTTCCCACCTATCTGTTGAAAAGAGAGGAATTTAAGGAATGGATAGTGGAGATTATTCATGAGCTGAGAGGATAGATATTGTTTTCTGAAAATTTAGCTAGGGAGTGGGATAAAATTTAGGTGAAGTTTAAAACAGGATGGAAATAAAAGAAAGGAAGCTATGGTTAAGAAGTAACGAGCATTATTTAGAAGGGCTGAGAGATGTTAAGTTATTGCAGAGTAGGGGGAATCTCACAAAACAAGAAGAGGATCAGCTGCAGAATGCTAAGCAGAAAATAAGGAATTACCTCAGTAATATGCACGAGTTTAGAAAGATTGCTGTTGAGCAACATTTTTTTGATAGTAACAGTAGAGCACAACGACTTGGGCAACAGAAAGTATAAGGGACTGTTGCCAAGCTTGGGGTGCCTATAACAAGGAAGATAATAAAATCCTGTAGAGGTATTAGAAATCTGTTGTAAATTTTATGAAAGTCTGTATAAAGCAGACAAATACAGAAATCAAGAAAATATACAAATGGAAATGTTTATGGAAGAATTAAATATGTCCAGGTTAGAGGTAGATGAGGCTCTATTACTAGCTGTTAGGATAGGAGGAGATGAGATTAAAATTATGATGGTGAGGCTCTGTTACTAACTGTTAAGATAGGAGGAGATGACATAAAAATTATGATGTATAACCAATCTACAGGAAAGACCCCAGGAATAGAAGGTATTCCTGTGGAGGTTTAGAAGCTAGGAAGGGAAAAAAAACTGAAAGATCTGGAAAGTTTTGTTTAACAGCATTTTAAGAGGAGGAGAGGTACCAACGTCCTGGAAGAAAGCAGTGGTTGTTGTAATACCTAAAGAAGGTAAAGATCCATCGGACCCAGTCTCATACAGTCCCATTTCAATACTAAACCATGATTATAAAGTGTTCATGTCTATAATGGCTAAAAGAATGACAAAAGTAATGCCAAAATTGATAGATCTGGGTGTGGTTTTGTGGAAGGGAAGCAAACATTTGACAACATTAACAGAACACTGATGATCCAGAGGGAAGCAGAATGTAAGAATATATCATTGTTGGTGGGTCTTGATGCAGCAAAAGCATTTGACAGAGTAGGCTAGGACTTTATGAGCAGGACAATGGAAGTATTTGCATTTCCAGAAAATAATATAAGGTTGATTTTAGGAGGATATATGAGGGATCAGAGGTGAAAATTTAAGTGTGTGGAGTAATCTCTAATAATTTCTGCTTGAGCAGAGGAACCAGGCAGGGGTGTCCTCTTTCCCCTTTGTTATTTGCTTTATAATTAGAACCACTGGCAAAGAAAATGAGGGACTCCAGAAATTCAAGGATATAACTGATATGGTAGTCAAGAAGAGCTGTCTCTATTTTCAAATATTATTATTTTATACCTGACAAAACCAGAAAGATATATTACAGTGTTGTGGAACATTTTGAAACGGTTTCAAATCTTATAGAGATACAAAATTTATGAAGCTAAAGCAAAGGCAATAGTGGTAAATTATGCACCCATACATGAATTGGTTCAGCAATATCCATATTGATAGGGACATGGTAAAATGAAGTATTTAGGAGTATGGATTAAAAATTATTCTGGTATGGCAGCTAAGGATATGTGGGAAGAGACTAAACAAAAGATAATACAAAAACTAAGAAAATGGAAGCTTTTGTTATATGGGTATGGATAGTAAAATACAAGCAGTCAAAATGCTTTTAGTCCCTTTAGTCTTGTACACAGGTCAGGCATACTTTTATCAACCAGAGGAGAAGTTGTAGCTATTAATAGAGCTGAAGGAGGAGACGATGGAAAGAGTCAAGTGGGATAAGCTGATTGTTACAGTAGAACAGGGAAGATTGTGATTGCCCAATTTTGAAGGGTGTATTTCAGAGCTACACAGTTAAGGCTCCTATACATTACACAAGCAGAAAACTATAATTAAAAGTTGAAAAGGGATGATGTTGAAACTGGGAAAAGAGTAAGAAACGATAAGAGACTGGGATTTTGGATGTAGGCCTTTAAGGAGAATAACCGTAATTATACAGAATATTTTATCCGTAAAGTAACAAAGTATTCTAAGAACTAAACTCACACAGGAATGGAGAAAGGAGATTCTGTCTATAGGGATGACTGCAATTGGGGATATAGACAATAGGGGGCTGGAATTTTATTGGAGAAAACTGGCAAAGGAACCAAGGTATAACTAGAGAGAGAAAGATAATAGAATGGGAAGAGGCCAAGAATTTTATTTGGACTGTAGATTAGAGATTGCCTTCCCTATCAAAGAGTGATGGCAAAGTGTAGGCAAAGCGGAAGAAAATAGGGGGGTCCTATATGAAAGACCAGCACTACCAGAGTTTTTAGTAGAATCTAGAACAGAAGCTGCCATTTAAAAAAGGAATAATTAGTATAGCATCTAAAATATTGCATGATAACTAAAACAATCAGAAGAAGTTAGAAAGGATTGAGAAGAGAGACTGGTTAAGTAATTCACAAAGAAACAATGGGAGGATATATGTATGTCTCCCAAATATGCAACATAATCTAGAAGATTTAGGAGTTTTGCTTGGAAATGGGTTTTGCTTGGAAATGTTTACATAGATATTTTTATGCCCCAAGTAGACTCCAGAGAATTTTTTCTCAATTAGACAGCAAATGTTGGAGGTGTGATGGAGAAGAAAGAGGTACTTGGTAACATATTTTCTGGGAGTCTGGTGTGTGGGCGGACTTTGATTCCCTGCAGAATGCACTGTCAGATATTGGGTGGGTGGATTGGTGTGAAGAGGGAGAAGATTTTTCTGAGCTGTGATACAGAATCTGAATTGCCTAGACATGGTAAGGCATTGTTGTGTCTAATTATGGTGGCTGCCAAAAAAGCAATTGCTAGAAAATAGAAATCAAAACCAACTATATTACAAGTAATGAATATATAGTAACAGAGATAAAAAAAATGGAATTGAGATCTGTAGAAAAGGGTAGACAAACTACATAGGAAAAAATGGGAATTGTGGGAGCAATACATACAGGGGAAGAATGAACGACTATGCTGAATAGTACGCCAGAGCAGTGTACAAACACCTGTACAGCTGCATGGACTCAGCCATACCCAACAGAACTAAAACCTGCTCTTCAAGGAAACGCAAACCTATCTGGTGGACATCCTCTATCAACAGGCTTTAGAATAAAAGGAAGATACTGTTGTCCAAGTGTAAAAAGGCACACATTGCCAATTGGAAAAACTCCCTCCTTAGCCTCAACAAGCAAATTAGAACACTAATGAAAACCTCCAAAGCTAATTATGAGTTGAAACTAGCCTTGGAAAGAAAGGATAACCACAAAGCCTTCAGTGATGTCACGAACCTCCATGGCAAAGGCCAGGCTTGTTCTGAATTACTTCAACGGTACCACTTACACTGATCCTGTTGACTTAACCAACCTGTTAGCAGATAGGTTCAGCACAAACTTCACCCCCTGTCCCCCCCAAAGGCCCATTCAATATCCCCGATACTTGTCCTGCACCTCACATTTCCATAGATCAATTGTTAAAGGCCCTATCCAAGCCAAAGAACACTGTTTCCATTGGACCCGATAGTATCTCGGGCTGTATTCTGCACCATCACCAGCAAGAAGTGGCCTCGCCATTGAGCACCCTATTCAACCATAGCCTAAGTACAGGCTTCATTCCAGCAGAGTGGAGAACTGCCATTGTCATCCCCTTGCACAAAGATGGTACCACTATTGACCCTGGAAAGTATAGCTCCATTAGCTTGACAAGTCTGATCTGTAAAGCATGGAGTGTATTGTAGACCTCTTAAACAAGGAAATAGGCAATCTCCAAGCACTTTACCCCACCCATTTCATATTTGTCAAGGGCAGCTCTTGCCTGTTGAACCTGGCTGACTTTGAGACGGTTACCAAGGCCCTGGATGAGGGAAAGTTGATACGTACAGCTTACCTTGACTTGGCCAAAGCCTTTGACACAATCCCCCATTCGGGCATCCATTGAAAAGCTAACACAACTTGGTGTAAATACCTATCTCATCATGTGGGAGGCCAACTGGCTCACTGATAGGACCCACAAGGTCAAAATAGGTGCCTCCACCTCCGACAGCTGATCTGTCACTGGTGGTGTTCCCCAGGAATCTGTCCTGGGACCCCTACTGTTTGGCATCTACTTCTCAGAGGTCCAGGCAAAGACAAAAGGCCTGTGGCTGACTGAGTTTGCGGATGACTGTAAGTTGGGTGCTGTCATTAACTTCCCATATGATATTAACCTATACTATGAGAGGGTCTCACAGCAACAAATGACTGGTGCCAAAGTCATGGCCTTAAGTTAAAAGCAAAAAATGTATTCTCATACCATTTGGCAAAAACACGACCCCTACTGATTACCACATCAACAGCAACCCCCTAAGCACACAAGCTATGGTGAGAGACCTGGATACACAGGTTGACAGCAGTCTCACATTCGACCATGTAGCAGCAGTGGTCAGAAAAGACTTTTAATTGGTTCATCCCATAAGTAAAGGGACTGCATCCAGAAAAAAGGAGGCTATTACCTGTCCCTACTCCTCCCTCATTAGGCCAATAATGGAGTACAATGCCCTGTTTGGTATGTACCTTTCCAAACACCTGCACCAGCTGAAAAGGCTACAGAAATACCTCATAAAGAGAATCCATGGCCTCCAGCACCTGTCCTATGTGGACAGGCTCAAATCACTATCACTCTGCTCAGTATTGTACAGATTGCTCAGAGGTGATATGTGTCTCGCCTACAAGGCAATCTCTGACCCTACTGTACTAGAGATGCTCCATATCCACAAGTCTAACTCCTCTCACATTACCCAACAGAAAGGCCTAAATCTAATATGTGACATTAACAAAACTTGCTGGAGAGACCGGTTTGCCTGCCAGAGGCTGCCCCGTGTCTGGAATAGACTCTCCATACATGTCAAAGTATGTTGCTGACCCTCTTTAGGCGCAACCTTGAGTGGATGGGGAAACGCAAATTTGTCCCAGAGGTTCCGCCTGTGTCCCTCATTGATAGGGGTGACAGGTGCTGATTGAGGTTTCTTTTCTGGGGATAAACTCTTGGTTATGCCTGTAAGGGCCCCTGGGCCATTAACCTAGTAACTTCCTATGATCCTAAAAGAAGGCATGACTTAAATGAGCTGTTTAATATTTGACTGAAAATGATTGGTTAGATTATAAAGGTGTATAATATTTGCAACTGGGACTGTCAGAATGGTTTGTGATGTAAAATTGTTTGCAACTGTGATTGTGTCGGTGTGGTTTGTTTTCATTTATATAAATGCATGATTCTCTGTTTGTGATGGTTTAATAAAGATGTTTCTTATTTTAAAAAGGGGGGGCAGGACTTATATAATTTATGCAATGTTGCTTAGGTTATATGATGTATAGCAATATATGTGAAGTATAATGTTTGTTAACAATGAGTCATTAATATAGTTTGATTACTTTTGTATAAATGTAAAATTGTCTATGTCCCAAGCGATAATTCAATAAAGGTGTGTGCCCCTCCTCCAATCTTGGCTCTTTCCTGCCTACTCCATAATTTTGCTGCATCCCCTGGGTTGTGAGTTTTGGGTTTGCCAAGCCCTACTGGGAATACATCTGTTCCTCTTAACCTGTTTTCTCATTGTCAGAGACTTGTATGTGGTATGTTTGTACTTGTGTGTGTGTGTGTGTGTGTGTTATATATATATATATTTATTTATATATGTGTGTATATATCTATATCTATGTGTATATGTGTTGTATTTGGATATATAAATATTAAAATATATTGTGGATATGGGTGTATGTATGTGTGCATATATATGTGTGATTCTTTCCTTATCCTGGACCTGTGCCCAAGTACCAAGTCTGGGTATCCTGCTTATACAGGTACCCCGATAACATTGTGTTTCCAGTTGGCATCATACTTTAGAGATTGTGCTATATACATTAGCCTTAACAGCTTTACTGAATAATAGGTTTGGCATTTGCAAACTACCCTGTTGCACTGATTTGATTAGGGTAATTTCTCCCAGCACACTCTGCTTCTGCTGCAGTCTCTCCTGCTTACCCTTTGGTTACTAGTATTTGTGCGACAAGCATGCATTTCTTAGTGTGACCACATACATCTCATTCATCTTTTTTTTTTTTGTTTTCTCAGTTTCTCATGCATCTTTAAACTTCTGTCCTTCTAGGATTGTTTTGGAGCATCCTGCCTTTTTCCCATAATCCATAGCCCTAATTATTTAATTTTGAAATGGTCTCCTAAATAAGGATTTTGTTGAACTGAATCAAAAATGGAACTATAGTTAACAGTTATGGCTTTAATTTTGCTTCTAGTTATCCTGTAACCTACCTTCACTTGAAAGTTCCCTAAGATTTGAAAAAGATAATCCAGGTATCTGTCTGGGTCATTGAGATAAAGGGTTGTATGCTATTTTTCTTCTATATTTCCCCAACAGTACTCTTTATTTTTAAAATGTGGTCACTTTTAGCAACAGTTCTAAATATATTGGAAGCAGTAATGGAGTGAGTGAATAGCCTTACCTATTGTCCCTGGTAAGCAAAAATTCCTATGATAATGCTCCCTGTCTAGTCCCTGGCTGTGGACTTGATAGTATGAGCTGATACAGAAACTAATCAGTTGCTTAGAGTATCCAAATTCATGGAGTGCTTCCCATAAAGAGACTCCTACTATGTCCTGTTGAATACCTTTTTGCATCCAAAGTTACTACTAGTAATGTTTTGTCTTTTCAGCCAGTTCTTGACTCAGCGTGTTTCATTAATGTTATCAAAAATGCCTCCTTGTACAAAAGCAGCACAAGTCTGTGTCTTAACAGTTTTGGGTACAGCCTTGCCATCTTTGTACAGTGATTCCTCCATCGCTCATCTGATTAGCAAAGGCATTGCCTCAAGAGCAAAAGAGGTCTTAACTCACCAGTACTCGTCCCTCATCAGGCCTGACACTTGCAACAACTTGAGAGACCTCAGAGATTTCTAACTAAGAAAATTCAAGGTTTTACATGTCTTATACGGACAGACTGAAATCACTGTTACTGTACTCAGTAGAGTATAGACTACTTAGAGAAGACTTATGTCTTGCTTGCAGGGCTATCCTTGACCCAAGTCTAATGAAAATGCTGCACAGCAGTAGGTCAAATGGGACAAAAGTCACCTGTTTCAGGGACCTCCGTCTAGCCTGCAACATAAATAGGAACTTGCTGGAGAGGCAGATACATCTCTGAGGTTGCCACGCCTCTGGAATAGGCTTTTAGTCCTTGTCAAGCAGAGCACCTCCATGACTCTGTTTAAGCACAACCTGGACGACTGGATGGGAAACCATAAATTTTTGCTGGGGATTGCCCCTACTTCTCTCCTGGAAATTGGTAGTCCTTAAAAAAATCTTTGGCATAGACAATATCTCTGATCTAGTATTGTATTGGGGGTTAATGGTTAGGCTTGTAAAGACCCTGTGGTCAATAGCCTAATAACATCCTATGGACCTATGAACTATTTTGTGACGAATCTCATAGAGCCCTATTGCTACATGCTTTGAAATCTGATTTACATCCATGACATTTTTAACAAAGCTCTTCTCCCTTCAGGTTAAGAACAGCAGATTGTTTGGTGATTATCCTTAGTGCAAGTGAGAAGAAAAAAAAAATTGGTCTGCTTATTTTATTGAAATAGGAAGGACTTAAACTTTCTTTGCAAATGGATAAAGTTGCGTTGTAGATATCGGGGGGGGGGTTAGATGACTGCTTTAAACTTGTGTTAGTAAATTGGGATGTTTAGTGCAGCCAAATCCTGGGGTATCAACTCTGTGCATGGCCTCACCCATCCAATTCAAACTGGTAACTCCAACATAAGAAGAAAGCAAGACTTTCCATGGGTTAAACTTCTAGATACCAACTGTACAGCAACTGCAGAAAAGTTTCACTGTCGAAATATCACATTATCAGTTCAAATGAAGCAAAAACAGTAAAGCAGCACTCTGTTTATTCACAAGTCACAAGGTAAAGCTTTCAGGTAACACCCTTCATCAGTATGTTAGTACCATATTAATCACCGTTTAAATAATCATTTCAGTAAAACACATGACACAACCAGCCAATAAAAAGTTAGTTTCAATCAATTAACCTTATAGAACTTAGACATATTATTATACAAGACATTTTCATAAAACATTTCACCAACATTTCAAGCATTACTATCAGTCTTACACAAACATTAAAAATATCACTTGTATTGCTTTTCTTTAGCTACTAAAATCTGCTTTAAACTAACCAGATTATTTAAACCTGGGTCTCTATCTGCTTCTAGCATAGTTATCCATTTATATTCAGCTACATCTAACCTATTATTAATATCCACACTTCTCATATTTATGTCTAATACCTGAAGCACTTTAAACTTAAATTTATCTGTTGGACCCTTGTCCTTAAGATGCTTAGCCAATGCATTAGTCATAACCATTCTTCTCACCTTTGACGTGTGCTCAATTACACAGTCTTTCAGATGCTTAGAACACTTACCTACATAGAAGCCTGCACATACCATGCAGCTAGCCAAGTATATTATTAATTCAGTGTTACAGGTTGCATGACATTCTGTCTTATAAATTTCCTTACTTACAGGGTGTTTATACTCACTGCATATATCTTTACAGCAACTACAATTATAGCATGGTATAGTCCCATTTTTATTCCTAATTATCATTTCTTTATTATTCAGTCTAAAGTCTTTATAACATAAATCCCTCTTTAAATTCAAACAATTCCTATGTGCAAATCTTGGCTTCTCCCCTACAATAGGTATAATTTCTGGCATTGATATCAATATGCACCAGTTTTTATATATTACATTTTCTATTTCTTTACTTAAATTGTTCTGGGTAGTAATATATCTTAACTGGTTTTTACTCTGTTCATTACCTATATATGTCTGTGGAATATCACTAAATACAGGAGGTGCTAGTTTGCCCTTTTCTTCCAATATTGCTTGTATATTATTGTATATCAAAGCCTCATTATATCCCCTTTCCTTAAATTCCCTGGGGATCACTTCTGTGGCTCTGCTTGACAGGGGCACAGGAAAATAATTTTCTTGGGTGGCAAAAGCCAGGGTACCGTTTGGCTAGGCTTATATAGGTCCTAGGGCCAATAGCCTAGTATCTACCTATGAACATATAATGTTTCCATCTGTTCTTTACATTTCACTATATTTGTATTTAATCTGCATGTTCTCAATAATTGGCTTTTTACTATTCCACGAAACACATGCTTAGAATGCATGCTCATGGCATGAGTGTACCTATTAAACTTGTACATCCTTTATGTACACTGTTGTTTCTAATTGTTTTTCCTTCTGTATACAATAATACATCCAAATAGCTAATCTGTTGTTCAGAGTAACTCATTTTAACACATAAATTTAAGTTTAAAGTGCTGCAGGTTGTTGTATCTTTCGGCTTTTTCCGGTTAGGGGTCGCCACAGCGGAGCTCCGGTCCGCTAATGATTGGCAGTAGATTTTTACGTACCGGCTTGCCAGGCCTGACGCACAACCTTCAACGAAGATATGCCCATTCACACATGTCTCCACACAGAAGACGCTTTAGCTGAGAATCGAACAGGTCAACATCTTACTGTGAGGTGACAACGCAACCGCAGCACCACCACTGCAGCTTTAAAGTGCTGCAGGTATTGCACATAAATATGAGAGGTGGGGATATTAATAATATGTTACATATACCTGAATATAAATGGATAACTATGCTAGAAGCAGATAGATAACAGGGTTTAAATAATCTTGTTAGTTTAAAGCCCATCTTAGTAGCTAAACAAAAGCAATATAAATGATAGTCTTACATCAACATGAAAAATGTTAGTAATGGTTGAAATGTTGGTGAAATGTTTTATGAAAATGTCTTGTATAATAATGTCTAAGTTCTATAAGGTTAATTGATTGAAACTAACATTTTATTGGCCGATTGTGTCATGTGTTTTAGTGAAATGATTATTTAAACTGTGATTAATATGGTACTAACATATTGATGAAGGGCGTTACCGGAAAGCTTTATCTTGTGACTTGTGAATAAACAAAGTGCTACTTTACTGTTTTTGCTTCATTTGAACTTAAACTTCTAGGTATCAGTGAATGATGACTACTTAGTGTACTGTGTTTAGCCTCTAGGTTTTGGGCACACACATGAGTGGCTTTTGTCTGTCTTGGAGGTAATTTCACTCTGTTTATTGACTTTAGGCATGCATCGCATTTTATGTCCTGACAGCTTGATACTATGAACTAGTAAAGTCCACTAATAATACTGTTTGATAATGTTTTTATTCTACAATTTGATGTCTGAGAGATGTGGACCTTTGGCATTTAGTTTTATTGCCTTTGTATAACTACTGAGGTGGTGATGCTGCGGTAGCGTTGCTGCCTCACAGTAAGACGTTGTCCTGTTCGATTCTCCGCTAAAGCGTCTTCTGTGTGGAGACGTGCGTGAATGGGCGTACCTTTGTTGAAGGTTGTGCGTCAGGGCCGGCAACTCGGCATGTAAAAATCTACTGCCCGTCATTAGCGGACCGGAGTTCCACTGTGGCGACCCCTAACCGGGAAAAGCCGAAAGACACAACAACCAGTGTCTTAGTATAAGTGAGATGACCATCATTTATTCATAGATGGTGAAGGCAGCTTTCACAATGTTCTCTCGCTATATAGTTTGGGGTAGCCATTTCACTGTGTTAATATAACTATGCTTGCTCAAAAAGAGAACAGTGGGTCACTATTCCAGAAGTCTAAACTGTATGGGCTGTATCTGACCAGCATCCATTGCTTTAGAACACCTTCCAAGCTCACTAACCACTAAAGGCTCAGGGAGAGCTGTATAAAATCAGTGGTTAGGGCACCAAACATGCACAGCTTTCTTGCCTTGGAAATGCTGTCCTCCTGCAGGCTGAGTGATCTGTTCATCGATTGGCTAGTGCTTCATGAACGCTAGGAGGATAAGTATCCTTCTGGGGAAAAACTTCATCATCTTTTTCCCTCCAAAAACCAAAAAAAAAGTTATTTAGGCTAATGGATGTGTTTTTAGTGGCTGTTACTAAAAGACTAAGTTAAATATTGTTTTTTTTTATGTTGTTTGTAGGGGGATGTTTTAAAAGCTTGTTTCAAAAGATGTTTTTAAGGAAAAATCTACTTATGTTAAAACAACGTTTAGACAGAGACTTGGACCAGTGGCTTTGTGTTGTCATTGAATTTTCTTTCCTGAAAACTGTTTACTTTATCCCTATCAAGAGGTTCACCGACTTGTTCTGGTTCCTCTACCCTCTTTTCAGGTACTCTTTCTGTGCTAACCATGGGTTAGGGTTTCAGCTCTTCTGTTCTTCCCTCTCTCATCTGCAAAATGAAGAAAAAACATTCCAGGGAGTCTGTTAGTCAGGTCTTCTTCTTGCTGCTTCAACAGTTTTCGGATGACTCTGCTGTAGTTAAGCCAGGTTCCTTGGACCATTCATCATGTTCTCTTAATACCATTGTCATTGCTCCTCAAGAAGCCATTAAGGACAGGAAGTTACTGACGTCCCTTGCTTCTGCTGTTGGGTTGCCCTAGTCTGCAAGGGAGAACCACTTTGGTCCGTCATGGGAGGAGGAAGCAGACTACGTTTTACTGCAAAGCCACCCTTCAGTGCCTTATTCCTGTGGAAGAGCTCTGTCCTTGAGTCAGTATTTTTCTAGAGAGTCTGCTAGAAAGAAAAAAACAGAATGTTAAGCATTTTTTCTCCTGTTCTGCCAGGATGGACAGGGAAGACTAGCAGAGTTTAGCAAAAGGCATATTCCAAGCATTTCATTATTTTTTCCTTGAGAGTTCAAAATTAAAAGAATCTTCAGATTCTGATTCCCTGTCTGGGAAATTAGATTAAGAGTTTTCCTGAAGTATGAAGTATCATTGCCACAAGAGTAGAAACCACAGTCTGAGGAAAGTGTGTTTTTTTTTCAGATTTCTCCCCTGCAGCATTATCTTGTTTTGATACTACAGACATAATGAATGAAGTGTTTCAGTGGGAACAGACTGAAATTCCAGCATCTTATCAAAAGTATTACGAGCCTGCAGCTGTCACTCCAGTTTTACCAGCTTTTAAGGATGTGTTTTTGATAGCTCGCAGTATGCCTGGCAATAAACTTTCTGTTCCACCAAGGTCTGATAGTTTAAAGTTCCCCAGACTCTCAAATACCTTTTTCTAATCCGAAATCAGATCCTGCAAATATTTCCTTAGTCCAGTCATATTGTTAATGTTAACCCTATGCATCTGACAATGCCAGGAAAGCTTTAGATAGATGTGGGGAAAAGGTGTACTCATCTTCTACATTAGCCTTCAAAATTGTTAATTGCCAGACCCATATATTTAAATTCATGCTTGCTTCTTTATAAAATATGAGAACAGTAACTGCTAGCCTTTCCTCTTCAGAGGTTAAGGCTGTCCTGAATTCTTTAATTGATTCTGTTTCTTGGGTAACTAAACCCTTTTTGAAGTGTAGCAAGGACTCTGCTGTTATGTATCAAGAGCAACTGCTACTAGATGATTAATGACAGTATTTGTTTGGTTACATTCTCTGAATGTACCAGAAAATATTAAATCTGAGATGTAGAGATGTTTTGTTTTGGCCACTTCTCTGCCAAGGTCCTTAAAAATTTGATTAAAGAAGGAAGTTTTGAAGAGGGCACTCGGATTCAACCTTCCTTGCCAAAGTTTAACAAGAATTTTCGGTACCTGTGTATTATCGCAACCATGTACTCTCCCAACCACGTTGAGTAAGATACTGCCTGTATGATTATAATAAAACTCGTCCACTGTTTTGGTGTACGTTATCTTCTGTTGTCATCTGTCTGCCCACAACATCCCAGAAAAGTCTCAAGTTTTCTAAAACCAAATCTGTTTTTTGTCACTTTGCAACTATCGTGCGTTTTCATATTTTTCAGCTCAGAAGAATAACTGCTTCAGGGTGGGTCAGAGTGTAACACTTTTATTGCATGGAGGTGATTAAAGGGGTTCTGCTAAGAAACTCTGCATAGGTCTCAACTCTTCAGATTTTTCGGCTCATATTTTTGGTCCATTCTTCATGAAATGTGTGGTTTTCTGGCGAATCCGTGGAGATAGAAATCAGTCAGTAATGACATACATTTGAGTTTCAGGCTTTGTATCCTTCACCAAATGCATGGCAATGCAAAACCTATTATTCTAACAACTGTCTAAGTTTGTAAGAGCAATATTTACAACATGTCCCTATTTTTCAGCCTTTGTCCTGTCATTATTTCTATATATATTTTATAACAACTGCATTTGCATAATCAAATAACGGGCTGGCGAGAAAGCATGGTTGCGATCTCATTTAAATATTGTAGTAGCGACAATATATGTCAGACAGTCCTACTTAGTACCGTTAAATCAAGTGCAAAACAACAATGACTACTTTCTCAATAATACTACTAACATGCTGGCAAAAAATAGTGGTTGTGAAAAAACAAATAATGGCCTGGCGAGAGAGTGGTTGCGATAATACGCAAGTACCAAATTTTCCTTCCTTTTCAGGATCCTTTTTATTAAACAAATAAATTAATTAAAAATGTACAGGCAAGCAGAATTTCATAAACAATGGCAGGGAGATTGCTAAAAAGTGGGAAGCCTCCCATAACCAAGGACAGGCCAAAAAGCCTGGCATGTGCCTCTAAATATAATGCCCCCTTCCCATTTTGACAACCCTGTAAGACTTTCCTAAGTCTAGGTCTTCCATTTATTTCATTAGGTTCGGGTAACCACAGATAATGGGTCAAGAATCAATAGAAAGAGTACAGTTGGCAGTAGGCATTCCTTCCTCCTTTTCAAGGAACCTCTTCCCATCAATTAAACCAAATTTCCCTGTTTTCCCCATTTCTAGATCATATGCTGTTTCTTGGAGTCCTAGAACGAGTCCCATTAGAACAGACTGGGAAAGGATTTTAATCAAGAATTTTTCAAGTGTCAAAAAAGAATCTGGTACCAGTTCTGGATATTGCTTATTTGAATCTACACATACAAGGTCAAAGATTTTTGATGTTGGGCAATGCTTTTTATTGTCCCTCATTCTATCACTGTTTCATGGTAATTTTAGACCTCAGATGTACATATCAATACATTCCAATTCTCAGTGATTTAATTTTTTTAAAAAGATTTTCTGTGTTTAGCTTAAGTATTCATTTATCTGTTTTGTCCTTTGAGCTATTTACAGCTTGAGAGTCTGGCTTTAGTTATAGCAATTTGCAGGGCATTCAAAATTTTCCAAATTTAAACGGCTGTCTTATTTTTGCAAAATCATTTTTCAAAATGTCAGGAAACTCTGGGTAAAGGAACTTTATATATATATATATATATATATATATATATATATATATATATATTTTTTTTTTTGTGTGTGTGTGTGTAGGATTCATGCTGAATTTACAGAACTCTTTTTCTCATTCATTCTCATAGGATAATGTTTCTGGGTTGCCTTCTGGACACATCCCTTATGAGGGCTTTTATGATGCAGGGCAAAGTAGATGTGTACAAGGAACAGTTTCTGGTATTCTCCAACAAGTCTCTGGCTTTGACCCGGAAATATCTCAATTTTAGGGTTCAGAGCTTCCATGATCCTCATGACTCTTCTGGGCAGACTTCACGTGAGAAAAAAATCAGTGGTTACTTAGATTAGTATGGTCTCGGTGCCACACACTTTATCTTTCCAGATCCTATTGTTGAGGTTTGTCAAAATGGAGTTAATTTGGTGAGTGGACCAGTTAACCATAAACCTAAATATCTGCTTCTCTCTTCTAGCTCCTAATCAGTCTGTGGCAACAGATGTCTCAGACGTTGCTTGTTGATCTCTTTCCAAGGGGGTAAAGTTTCAGGGTCTGTAGAGCATGCAGTGCAGGCTTAAACACATACATGTCTTAAGAATTAATGGCAGTTATAAATGCTGTCAAATCCCTAAACCATATTTGGACTCCAGGCCTCACTGCTAATAATAAGGATACATTGATGTGGTACAAAATACAGGGGAGGGGGCTTTTTTTTTTTGGCAGGGTGCAGGTATTTTATTTATTATTTATTTTGTCCTAGTATGTACCTAAAAGTCAAGACCTTAGCCTTCCTTTCTCTGGGGCAAGAAAACTCTGAAGTTCTGTTGAACCAGCCATCTGTTTTATACTGCTTTTCTTGAGCCCTTTAGGGAATAAGATGTGCAGAAGGTGTCTTTAAAGCTTTGGATGCTGGCTGGGTGGTTATCTTTGGCAGCATATAACCCATGTAGCTATGGCTACTGCAACAGTGATCCATTCAAACATCTGCTGTGATTGTAAGTATACTTGCACAACTGCATTTTCCCTTCAGGGTGTCTTGAAAAATCCTATGTAGTGTGGTGGGGTTTTTAAGTCAGTAGATGTTAGTCACAAGATGATTGCAGAGCATTTTTAACCATGCTATTTAATTTATTTTTGTAATGGAAGTTTAATTTGGTGCAGTTTGTTTTTCCTGCACTTCAAGCAATATATTTATTACAATCTGTTCTCTTTTTAAGTTGTCTGTTTTTCGAGGAAAAGCTGTATTGAATGTAACAGAGATTGTCCTAGATATGAAACCGAGCGAAAGAGATGTATTCTTTAACCCATGAAAATTGAGAGTTTAGAGGATTTGTTAGCAAGTCATAATTACTTGGGGAGTTTAATTTCCAGAAAGTATTTTCATTGTTGTATGAGTTAGGTTTGAGAAGATGTTGCACTGGAACAAACCCACAATGTTTTCAGATTCAAGCTAGATTTTCTAGAATGGAAATGGACACAACTATTTTTTTACAACTGGTTTCTTTTCCTTTTTAAAACTGAATATGTTGAACGGGGAGGTGATAATTTGATTATGGACCAGTCTTGTGTCTTCTCCAGAACTTGAGGGTTGGTTTACTGAAAATTGGTTGTATCTTTTAAGCAGAGCACTTAACTTGTATTGTTGGGTTCAGCTTTGCTTTAGAAAAAAATCACATGTGGTTGGTGGAGTTTAGGTGTTTAAATGCACATGGTTGTGATACAGAGGTGAATAAAGTGTTTGACTTGGTAGTACTCTTGCAGTTCTTTGGATGGTAAAGTATTATTGCTCATAAGTTTTATTGGATTTGGGTGGATGAGCAACAAGTGGTGTGTGGACATAAAAGGCTGGGATTGCAAGAAATGTCTTTGAGAAGAGTTTGTCATCCTTCTGTTAATGGTAGTGACGTGTTGAATGAATGTTTTTGCTTTTTGGTGGGTAAGGTGGTTAAATTTGTCTTGGAGCTGGGAATGGGTTCTGATTTTGATAAATAGATTTCTTGGAGGATGCGGTCGAGTTTATGCACTTAATTCTGAACGAAAACTTTGTGTTGCAGCTAATGTAAGTGATTACAACAAGGAGGTGGAGGGGGCTGTGCAGACGAGGGGGGTTCAGAGTAGAACAAGCCATAGGGTAGGTGTATTTGTTGGGGAGGATGTTATTGTTTAGGCAACACATTCCTTGTGATGAGGGGACAGGAAGCACGTGTGTGAGTGGAAAGAATCAGGGTCTCCGTTTATCTTGCAAATTGTCAACATGAGTTCACCAGTGACCAGGTTGGGAAGGCCAGAAAACACATTGGTAGCAGAGGCAGTAGTGAGAAGAGAGTAGAATGCTACATGCTCAAGACCTATGATTTAGAGAAGTTTTCAGGACCTTTAATACGTGTGCTAAGTAGTAGTCCTAGGGAAGTGCAAGCAAGGGATCATTGATGCCTAGAGTGTAGACTGTGCTAGCTCTGGAACCCGACAGAGTTGCATGGCATCTGAACACTCACTGTTGTTGAGGAAACAGTACACAAGAAGGGCTAAACAAACCTGAAGTTACTGAGAGGTGATTTGTGACTGGGCATATAAGGCATCCTCAAATCCAGCTCTGATGGATCTGTTGCACATCTGCAAAACAAACTGCACCAGAAACGCTAAAGCCAAGGACCTGAACTTTGCCTGCAACATAAATAGTACATGCCAGAGAGACTGATGTGCCTCAAAGAATCCACGGACTTTGGAATAAGCTCCCCATCTACGTGATGCAGAATCTTAATTCCTGACCCAAGAAAAGAAAATAAACCTTGATCATTGGATGGGAAATTGCAAATTCACCCACCATTCTGCCCCCCTTGTCTCTGATGGACAGAGTTTGTTAGCAAGTAAATGAATCCCTAAATTAACCTCCCACATAACCCCTGTCTACCTCTTTACTAACATACCCCCATAGGTGCCCAAGGAACTCTGGGACAAAACCGAGTTGGGTTGCATGACAAGGCTTGGAAAGACCTTGGTGAATGTTACCCTAGTACAAAACTATGAACTGATAAAACTACAAAAATCATAGTTCGCATAGGTATTTGCGCACTATGTACCCATCGCTACGCCATTACTTTGCCAGTAAATGCTTTCTCCAAACATGAAAATATTGTTTTCTAAAACCAAATATAATAAGGCTTGTATTAATTCAACTTCATTTTTCCCAAAGATTCCTGATTCCTCCACCATTTTTGTGACATTAACTCCCTACAGCATTAGGAGTTACCGTAAATAACAATATTGCATCTAATGTCACTAAAACATTTCTCTATTTCATGTCTAAATCCCTTATAAAATGTTCTGTATCCTTTAGAATGTACGTAGACGTTTTTAAAAGGGGGTTCAGTTTCTTCTCTAAATAAATTGATAAGGGCTCAGTACACCAATTTCTACCCGCTACAATAGGTCTCATAGGGGGGTCATTTTTATTTTTATGCAATTTGGGTTGTCCTTGTATGTTAGGAATGGTTGGATTAGTCATCTCAAAATATTGTCACAAAAATGATGGTGGAATCAGGAATCTTTGGGGAAAAATGAAGTTGAATTAATACAAGCCTTATTATATTTGGTTTTAGAAAACAATATTTTCATGTTTGGAGAAAGCATTTACTGGCAAAGTTATGGCATAGCGATGGGTACATCGTGCGCCAATACTTATGCGAACATTGTTATGTCAGTATGGGAAAATGAATGCATAGAAAGAGGTCCTTTTAAAGAATACAAAAAACATAGGTTGAAATGAAGAACAGGCTGGCTGAGTGTGTGTCTTCTCAGGAAGAGCTGTTTAAAAACATATTTTAGGTAGAACACTGAACACAGTGAAAACCTGAGATTTTTTGCTGTACCAGAGAAAACGAAAGGAACAAACTGCATTCATTTTATGAAAGCACAATTAAGCAACTGGATTAGTATTCCACAGCAATATTTACTAATTGAAAGGGCACATCAAATGTTTGTGCCAAGACCTATATTAGTAAAGTTGCAGTCATATCAGCAGAAAGAGGTGATTCTGACAAAAAAACTCTGGAAGAAAGGAAGAGTATTAAAAAATTAGGAACAGCACTGTGTTTGTGGAAAATGATTATTCACTGTACACTGCACAGAAGAGAGGCAGATTTACCCAACCGATCCAGGAATCTTGAGAGACAGGTGTGACATTCAAACTACCATATCCATATGTCTTCAGAATATGTTTTCCTGGAAGATCAAAGACATTTTTAGATGCAGAACAGGCTAATGGGGGGGCGGGGCAAACATCTGACACTGAGTCGGCAAGCAGAAAGGGGCTTCTGCCTATAGGGAGACTTTGTCAGTGAAAACTTTTTCCATTGTTTCAGAAGAAAATACTTGAGGGACAGAAAAAAAGCACAGGGCCTCTACTAGAAGAATCTGGAGTGCCTTGGAATTGAACCAGAGCCTGGTGTTTAGGAGATGACTATCAGGAAGAAAACCAGAAGCATTGAAATTAGTGAATAAATAGAAGACTAGAAGGCATCAATCACACTTTTTCGTGCAAAGCCATATTTCACAAATATCACTCCTTGGATTTACATAGACAGCTCAGATATTATTTGGATAAAACTAAAGTTATTTGCAAATCTGAGAAGGTTTTGTTTCTTTTCATCCCAGGTCCTTGGGTTTTGCTGTTTCTAAGCAAACCATCTTGTCTGGATTTCTAAGGCCATTTCTTTTTGTTCTTTTCATGATTAAATGTTTTTTTTTCCTTAGTGAGGGCATATTCTGCCAGGGCTTTTGCCTCCTTTGGTGTTTTTTTATTTTCAAGGGGTTGGATACCAATTCCTTCCTTTGGTTACAGCTTCTTCCTCTGTTCATAGTTTCTTCAGTAAACAATGCAAGTTGGATGTTATTTCCAGGGTTGGAGCTGGCTTTGCCAGGGCTATCCTGTATGGGTTTCTTGAGGGCTCTTCCATGCCATCCTCCTCTCGGGCTTCTTTTTGAGCTTTTGTGGTGGGCGACTTTGCTGTGTCTGTAAGATGTACTTTAAACCATTCATCTTTTATCCTGGATCCTTCTAGTGTAGCATCTACAGCCACCATGGACTGGGAGTTAACAATGCCTTCTGCTGCTGTTGGAGTCCCAGTAGGCAAGGGAAAGCCACTCATATCAGCCCTCAGAGGGAACAGGGAAGGCTTTTTTGTTTTGTTAGAATGTTATGTCAGTCCCTGGCCAAGCTGTTGCTGCCATTAGTAACACTATCCGTCCCATGTTTCCTTTTGAAAAGAAATGGAAAACTAAACATGCATATACTCCTCCTCAAATTTCCTTAGACAGGAGTAGTTTACTGGATTGACACAGGGTTTAATTCAGGCTGTTGAGCCTTAGACAGGAGGATGAAGAAACAGATACAGGGTTTTCTTTGATTTGGGATCAAGACTCGTAGGAGAGCTGAGTTTGAGTCTCCTTGTGTGTGTGTGTGTGTGTGTGTGTGTGTGTGTGTGTGTGTGTGTGTGTGTGTGTGTGTGTGTGTGTGTGTGTGTGTGTGTGGGGGGGGGTCTCTTTCTGTGAGATTATTTCTAGAATGTGCCAGTGTTCTCAATAGAACACTGAGGTTTCTCAGTCCCTGAGAAAATAGTATGAGCTGTTACAGAAGGAATTTCCAGAACCTGCATCTGTTCCTCCAGTTCTTTCATAGTTTCATAGGTTTATACTAGGCTATCTGCCCTAAGGCATTTATAAGCCTAGCCCAAATTTTTGTGGCTTACTCCACCCCTTATATGAAAAAATACTGTGCCCATTAGTTTGTTGTGCCTCTGTCCAGCAGTGACACAGAGATGATTCCCGGGATAAACCTACGATCTCCCATCCACAGGTCAAGATTTCTCTTGAACAGAGCCAGCGAGGTGCTCTGCCTCACATGGACCGGGATTTTATTCCACAGCATAGGGAGTCTCTGAGTGATAAATCTATCCCTCCAGCACGTCCTATTTATATCCGTGCTAAGGTTTAAGTCGCTTGCTCTAGTGGTTTTGGTGGATTTGGATTTTTTGAGGTGGAGCATGTCCATTAATTCCGGGTTGGACATGGCCTTGTATGTCAGGCACATATGTCACCTCTGAGCAGACGGTATGCAACTGAATAGAGCTGGAGTTTCTTCAATCTGGCAGCATATGACAGATTTTGGAGTCCCTTTATCCTTTTGGTGAGGAACTTTTGGGGTCTCTCCAATTGATGCAGATGTCGGGTGCGATACATCCCGAATGGAGCATTGTACTCTATCATTGGTCTGATAAGTGAAGAGTACAGGGGAACAATGACTTCACTAGATCTGGATGTGAATCCCTTCATGATCATGTGGGCAATGTAGAAGGTCTTTCTAACCACTTTAGCAATGTGAGTGTCAAAAGAAAGGCCACTGTCAACCTGGGTCCCCAGGTCCCTGATAACATCTTCTGTGCTTAGTGGATTGCCACCTGTATGGTAGCTTGGGGTTACCTTGTTTTTCCCGAAGGGTATGACTATACATTTTTTGGCGTTTAACTTCAGGCCATGGCTCTGGCACCAGCTATCTGTTTCAGTGAGTCCCTTCTGAAGGATATCCGTGTCCGATGCACTTTCCACTATGGCGCCCAGTTTGCAGTCGTCTGCAAACTTTGTCAGCCAAAGTCCTCCCATGTTGGCCTGTACTTCTGAGAAGTAGATGCCGAACAATAGGGGCCAAGGACCGAGCCCTGTGGGACACCGCTTGTGATCGGCTTGGAGTCTGACATAGCCAGCAACTCTAACCCTGTGGGTTCTGTCCTTAAGCCAGTTTGCAACCCATCTTGTGACATATGGGTTTACATTTAAGCTGGTAAGTTTTTCTACAATACCCGAGTGGGGTATTGTATCGAAACCTTTGCAAGGTCAAGGTAGGCTGTATGGACTGCCTTTCCTCATCAATGGCCTTGGTGACTGTTTCAAGAAGTCGACCAAGTTCAAAAGGCATGATCTGCCCTTGACGAAGCCAAACTGGGTCGGGTCCAATGTCTGCAAGTCCCCTATATCTTTGTTTATGAGCTCCATTATGATCCTCTACATAGCTTTGCAGACTAGACTTGTTAAGCTTATGGGGCGGTAATTACCAGGGTCCGTAGAGGCACCGCCTTTGTGGAGTGGGACCACAGTTGCCGTGCGCCACTCCTTGGGCACGTATCCTGTGGTAAGGCTGAGATTAAACAGCTGCCTTATGTGCGGGTTTAATTCCTCATTTAGCTCGTGTAGCACACAGCCGGGGACACCATCCGGTCCCATTGATGCTGTGTTTTTAGCTTTAGAGAGAGCAGCTTTCACCTGCGCATTTGAGATGTCTGGGAGGCTACACTCTGCTGGGATAGTTATCTCTCCTTTAGGGGGGAGAGGGGGGTGAAGTTTGCACTGAACCTGTCTGCCAGTATGTTGGCAATGTCTGTGGGTTCAGTGAGTTTTGTATCATTTTGGACTAATTCTGAGCATATCTGGGAGTTTCCACCCAGGTTCCTAACATAGCTGAAAAAGGCCTTATGATTGTCCTTTGAATCCTTGTCCTTGTCCTTGTCCTTTCAGCTTTAGGTGATGTGTGTGTTTACTGTCTCTTATTTTCTTGACAGTCAGACAGACAGCTGCCCCTAAAAGGCAGATTGAATGTATACAGTTCCTCTGTCTTTTTACAAACTTCCCAAACCTGATCCAGAATCTGTAGCTTTTGTTAAGCCTTCTGCTGCTAAACAATTGGTTCCAATCTTGGTATTTCTGGCTAGGATGGGATGATGATGATTAAGTATGGAGGGGAAAGGTAAATGCTTCTGCAACTTTGATTTTCAGAATGTTGAATTATCTGGCTCATACAATAAGGTTTGTCCTAATTGCGATAGTATGAGGAATGTTTTGTCTGCAGTTTCTTCTTTTGAGGGAAATCTGCTTTAAATGTATTTATTTTATTTGTTCAGGTCATTACTCACCATATACAGTGTGTGCATGATTCTGATACTTCTTCAAGGGCCATGGTTATTGGTACTGCTGTGTTCCCAGAACCTCCCAGATGTTAGAAATGAGATTTTAAATTTTCCTTTGGATAGAGATTTCGTTTTTGGCTCCTTTGCTTCAGAGGAGATAGAGTGATGAAAGGGGTAAGCTGACACTGGGAATATCTGATTTTTCAGCCCCCCTCCTGCAAATTTTCCAGTGCATTCTCTAGCTCCTCATCCAGTAAAAAGTCTCAACAAAAATGCATGTAAATGGACACTTAAGAGTAAATTACAAGATGCTCCCAATAAAAATTCTGTAAACTTCCTAAAACCAAGGACAGTATGAGTATTTTAGCAACTTTGTTCCCACTGTGGTAGCCCCCCCTTTATTTTTTCTTCCAGAAAGTCTGAATCTCCATTTTTTTTTCTCTTTGGCAGCAGATAGTTTCAGACAAATGGGATCTGGAGATCATTCATCAAGGTTACAGATAACAATGGGGGGAAATTCTTCCTTTCCAGGGGGTAATTCCTCATCTTCCAGACCAGACTTTTGTTCCCACCTGTCCTTCATAACATGCTGCCCTAGAGAACGATAGAACCAACTCCCCCTTCCCACATGAGAAAGGTGGTTTATTGAAGAATATTTTTAATGCCAAAGAAAAAAAATGCTTGGAGACCAATTCTAGCTCTTTCTTTCTGAAACCTGTTTATGATACTGCCCAAAGTCAAAATGATGTGACTTCATAACCCTTTACCTCTTCTTCCAAATTCAAGTTTCCTGGTAACGTGATTTAAAAGATGTTTCTCATCACACTTCTATTCATCTAGACTTCAGACATTCTTAAAGATGTGTGTGTCTGAATCACATTCAGTTCTCTGCCTTACCCTTTAACTGTTCACTGCGCCAGGTGTGTTCTTGGTACCCAGCTCCAGTTATAGCTCATTGTAGGCTACAGGGTATCTACATTTTTCCATATTTAGAAAATCTGCTCATCTTGCAGAGTATTTTTCAAAGTGTTAGGAATCTCTCTGTCTTGTGGGAGAAATCTCTTACACAAGTTTGGATTCCAAGAGAACATTCAAAAATCTTTTTTGTTCCTTCTCACAGATTGTTTGTTTTTTTTGGGATGGCAGCTAGACCTCCCAGTTCAAAGAGCTTTTCTTCCACAGGAGAAAATAAATGTCCTTACATTCACCGCTGCCGTATTCATTACTAATGGGATTCCCTGCCATGAAGTCCTCCGTCCAGCCAGTTTACAAAAGATTTCCATTGCTTTAAGGTACACAGAATGTCACCTTCTTACTCCTTGCATAAGGAAGGGCATAAAGGTGACATTCAGGCGTACCATCCTCAGAACTTTTTTGCCGTCAGTCTGAACGCTGTTTTACCCGCTGGTCTGTCGCATACATCCGTTTTTCTGTTTGTTGGCTTTTTTGTGCTTGCTCCTGTTGCTGCAGTCATCACTGTTGCAGATAAGTACCCAGTTGGGTTTTTTGATTACTTTTCTGTTTTGTTTAGTATTGTTTAGAGTTAATGTCACCAGGAAGGGTAAATGCCAGTGTGGGACACTGATTCCCCATAAAGACAGTCATGATAAGTGTCGTTTTTGCCTTGGTGCTGCTCATGACAATACGTCTTGTTCAGTTTGTCAGACGTTTGTCCCCAAAACTCTTCGTAGTAGGCTTTCTTCCCTTTCCTTGTACCTTGAGAACCCGCAACTTAAGCTTCTTGCTTTGGGTACTGTGGATGGAACTTCCTGCCCCAAGCATCAGCCATCTGGGAAGACGAAGGTGCATAAGGTAAGGCTGGAATCTTCCGCTGTCCAGCCTCTGCCGAGTGCTTCTCCAGAGGTTATTTTGCACCCAGAGCTTACCCGGTTGTTTTGTCGAATTCTTCTACCGCATCTGAGTTGGCTGACGAGGCTTTGCAGGCGTCCGTTTTGGGGGTTCAGAGGGAACCACTGTTGACTGTTTCTGAGGGGTCTAATGGGGTTCCGCAGTTTCTCTTTCGGGAAGAGGGTCCTACTGCTGTTGGGGAATGCCGACCTGAGTCTAGGCCTTCTTAGGTTTCCAGGACGGATGTCCCTTTGAAGAAGAAACGGAAAACTAAGCATGTATGTTAAGTTGTCTATCTCGCCTTCGTTTCTTGCTTGTTGGGATCGGAGCCGATCCTCTGCTCCAACTCGGCCATCTTCAATAGCTTGAGAGCTGTTAACTGGCCCGAGGCTACCCCTGATCCCATGATGCCTAGCACTAGCTTACCCAGATCTCGTTTGCCGCTTCAGCTGCGAGGTGTCATTTCTACTGGCTCAGGCTTGTATAAGTTTTAATTTTATCTGTTTTCTTCAGATTAGTACTTTTCAGGGAGTTTATTGTTATTTTTGTTGTAGTCTATAACTTGTGGGGTTAAGTTCAGGTTTTTTGTGTAGTCCTTCCCTTAGAACTCGTTTAATTTAGAGAGTTCTCTCCCTCCCCCACCCCTATCCCTTCTTGTAGGCTAGTGGTTATTTTAGGCTTTTCCTTATATCTGTGTTAGGTAGCCGTTTAAGTTAGAGGCATCCTAGTTTAAAAAAAAAAAAAAAAAATTTCACCCTTAGCTGTAGAGTACTGTGTGTTCTTGTTTTTAGTGTTAGTGCTATTTTGTTATCGCTGTTCGGTGTGTGGGCCAATAAATCAGTATTGTACCTTGACAACTTTTTCTGGTCATGTCCAAAGAATACAAGGTATCTGGATTCAAGAAGTGTGACTCATGCTGTCAGAAAATGTCTCTGACAGATGGGCACACTTCTTGCATCTATTGCTTAGGCGGAGTGCACCTGCAGGACTATTGTTCTATCTGTCATGCATTTAGCCCAAGAGTTCTGCAGGAGCGCAAAAATAAGCTTATTCTGAGGGGTCTTCTTAAGCCCCAGGATTCACCAGCCAAGGCTCAGCCTGTGAAATCTCCTAAACCGACCAAATCATCTGCTTCCAGCTCGGAGCAGTCATTGGTCCAAACCTTACTACTTCGGTTCCGGCCGGAACCGAGGAGACTATCTTCCAGTCAGCTCTACCTGTACCTTTGGAGCCGTTGCGGAGCTAAAAGAGGCAGAGGTCTCTTTCTCTAGAGTCCATTCATTCGGCTCCTCTGTCTCCCCTACTGCAGAGTGACCGCGGTCACAGATCTTCCCACTCCTCTCGGTCCTCTAGGCTCTCTGATCACGACGCGGAGAGAGTGGTCAGTAGGTTATTGAAGTCGCAGGCACTTTCCAAGATGTTGTCCAGCCCCACTCAACAGGTGTATGCTCCATCCACTTCTATCGATAATCCTCCTCCGACTCCATTGAGCTCGGAGCCGGAGTTTGTTGGGGTTCGAGTTGGCTCTGATAACTATTTCTCCTTCGGATCAGTCGTCGGCTCCTATCCCCTCGATGGTACCGTCCATCGAGGGATTTGGGCGCTGAGACTTCCTCATCGGCTCCGAGGAGGCGAGTGGCATCAGACCCTTGTCCAACCCCGTTCTCCCTCTTGGAGCATCGGCGCAGGTGAGCTCTGCTCCTACATCGGCCTCTGAGCAGTCTCCCTCGGTGCGGAGGAGGATTCCGATTTCCTCTGAACCGGAGCCTTCTCTGCATCGTGGCATAGAAGCCTTCGATGTCATGAGGAGTGTGCTGGCCTCTGAATCGGCTCCACGTTCGACCCCACTGGCTCAGTCCCCTGTAGTGCCTGCGTCAACCTCTGCCCCTCCTCCAGACCCCTAGAGTGGGGAACCAGCTCTCCAGGGCACCCCATTGGGGGTTTCCTCTTCTTCCGAGGCCTCCCCTGATCACTCAGAGGAGCCCCCTCGGAAGAAGTGCAAGAGGAAGCACGTTGACTCCCCTGAGTCTGTCGCTTCGGATATGGATTTGGATGAATCGGAAGGGTCCCCGAGATCCCCCTCTGAACAGGTTTCCTTTTCGGACATCCTAGAAATGCTTAAGCAGAGGGGGAACTGGAATTCTTTAGCCCCTACCGAGGATGAATCTGTATTCCTGGATGCGTTTGGTTCCTGACCTTCCACCTCCTGGGTTTCTCCGCCTTTCGATCCACTCATGTCAGTAGTGGCTTGAAGGGCTTGGTCAGCCATGGATAGAGTGGAACCAACCCCGAGGAGACCCGGCAAGTTTATCACCACACCCCTGGATAAGCGGTTCCTTACTAAGGGTGTTCTGTGGATGCCATGGTGGTAGCAGCAGCCACTAAGAAGGAGTTAGTGGAAACATCTTCGTCTGTCCATCCTCCTAACAAGGAGTCCAGGACCATGGATAGATACGGGAAATGGATGTTTGCTTCAGTGACTTTTTCCATGAGGTCACTGAATTACTTATGCCATTTTACCCGGCTTCAGAGGGATCTCCTGAAAGAGCTCTGAGATACCCTTTAGGATCCATTAGCTGAGGGGGCTCAAGCTAAAGTGGCCTCTCAGCTGGCGACCCTTAATTCTGTAGTCAACTCCTCCATGAGGCTCATTTCCTATGCAGCCAATGGTGCGAGTAGAGCCGCAGGTACAGGCGTGGCCCTTAGGAGACGCACATGGATGCGACTGTGTAATTTTGCGGAACCCTTTAGAGCGTCGTTCACCAACACTCCCTTTGACGGTTACTTTCTCTTTGGACCACAGGTGAAAGACACTCTGACTAGGTGTGAGCAGGAAAGCAAGACTCTCTCTCTCTGCCGTGGGAGTCCGTTTTTCCACTTCTTCCAGACCATATCCCAAGGGTCAGAAGAGTGGAAAAATGTGGTTTCAGAAATCCCAGGGAACCTCGCCTGACACACGTAGTGATTTTTCCTCCAGGGGCAGAGGAGGAAACAACAACAACAGACGCTGCCCTCGTGGCAGAGGGGGTCCGCAGAACCAGGCAGCAGAGAATCCTTCTCTGAGAAGCCCTTCCAGCATCCCTAAAGGGCTGCCCGCCTTTGGAGGCAGTCTGGGGAAGACTTTCACTGTACCCAAAAGCCTGGCAAACCATAACACAAGACAAATGGGTACACTCAATCATATCCGGAGGTTACAGAATTCCCTTCTTTCAACCCCCTTTACCGTCAAGCAAGTCCCTTCCAGATGTTCCACCCAATCTGAAGGACCAAGCAGTCATAGTAATTTCAAAACTGCTAGAAAAGAATCATCCAGGTAGTCCCGGAAGACCAACACTGATCCGGAACTTACTCAAGGTTCTTTTTGGTACCAAAAAATTTAGGGGACTGGAGACCAATTTTGGATCTCAGCAGACTAAACAAGTCTATTCAAAGAACAAAGTTTCAGATGGTCACGCTACACAGTTCATTCTACCCTTTCCGGGTCAGGACAATTGGATGTGCTCCATAAATTTCCAGGATGCATACTATCACATCAAAATGGACAGGCGCTCCAGGAGGTTCTTTCGCTTCCGGCTGGGAGCCAGTCATTACCAGTTCAGAGCTCTGCCCTTTGGTCTCACCACAGCCCCCCAGGGTGTTCACCAAATGTATGGCAGTGGTCACGGCTCACCTGAGGCGTCGAGGATTCCAGGTGTTTCCATATCTAGACGACTGGCTCCTTACTGCTACTACCAGGTATCAACTCCTTCAAGTCAGGGACTATACAATTTCAGTTTGCACCCAGCTAGGCATTACTATAAATTTTTAAAAATTTGTCTTGTTGCCCTGTCAATCTATTACCTATATAGGAGCAGACTTAGATACAAGGAGTATGTCCGCAAGGCTACCGCCAGACAGGGTGTCCACAATTCGCAAATCCTCATGCAATGCAAAAGGGTACAAGTCGAGTACGTCCTTCAAACTCTGGGTTCTATGGCGGTGGCAATTCTTCTGATACCTCTGGCCCGCTTTCACATGAGAATCCTTCAGTGGCTTCTATTCACACAGTGGTCCTTTCAACAGCTCCCCATGTCTCGCATGATTATGATTACAGAAACGTGCAAAAGGCACCTTTCCTGGTGGATGGTCTCCCCCCTAGTGTCTCAGGGCAGACAATTCATCCAGCCCCCTCCCATTGCCACAGTGACCATGGATGCCTCACTGATAGGGTGGGGAGGCATTATCAGGGCAGGACAGTCCAAGGCACTTGGCAGCCTCACAAGTACCATCTGCACATAAACGTCTTAGAAATGAGAGCCGTGCTCCTAGCGTTGCAAGCTCTTCAGGACTCTCTCCCTTCTGGGACCATTGCAATTCAAACGGACAACATATCAGTGGTGTGGTACGTCAACAAGCAGGGCAGAACCAGGTCCCACCCCCTATGTCGAGAAGCCCTCAGACTTTGGCAGTGGGCAATCTCCTCCCAACTATTTCTGATTGCGACACACATCCCTGGGAGGTCCAACGTCATTGCGGACAGGCTCAGCAGATCTATTCTCATGCCTCACGAGTGGTCTCTGAATCAGGTCATTGCAGATCTGATCTTCCGTAAGTGGGGACAGCCTTGCTGCGATCTTTTTGCCACCCCCTTCAACAGCAAATGCAGCAACTACTTCTCCCTTCTTCCGCTTCCCGGTCACTCTCCCAGAGATGCTCTAGTCCACGATTGGCCTCAGGGACTTCTTTATGCCTTCCCTCTGTTTCCTCTCATACCCAAACTCATACAGAAAGCTATTCCGTTGGGCTGCAAAATTATCCTCATTGCCCCCTACTGGCCTCAACAGATATGGTTCCCATTCCTGCACCGTTACCTTCTCAAGCAGCCCTGGACTCTGGATCCTATTCCAGATCTGCTGATTCATCAATCAGGAGAGCTGCAGCAATCCCTCCAAACACCCCAGCTCCAGTTCCAACCCAGGCTTCCCAGCATTTCCCCGGTTGTTCGTGAGATTGTCTCCTCTTAGAAGTCCGCTACCAGGAAGACTTATGCTAGCAAATGGAAACGCTTCTCTTGTTGGGCAGAGGCTAGGAACATAGATCCCTTTTCAGCCCCAGTTCACAAAATCTTGGAGTTCCTAGCGGAACTTTTTCATTCTGGGTCCACTTCTGCTACAATCAGGGTTCAACTGGCAGCCATCTCTAACTTTCATGTTGGGTTTTTAATGTAAATATTATGTCTCATAAGCTGTGTAAAGCTTTTCTTAGAGGGGCCACTCTCCTTAGGCCCCCAGTGAGAGATCCCCTTCCTCCTTGGGACCTTGATTTGGTACTAACCTCCTTGATTATGCCCCCTTTTGTACCGGCAGCATCCTGCTCCATTAAGTTTCTATCTTGGAAAACTGTCTTTCTGGTAGCTATTACTTCAGCCAGACGTGTCTCTGAACTTCAGGCACTAAGCGTTCATCCTCCGTACTTAGATGTCCTTCAAGGATGCATCTGCAGTCATCACATATGGGTTGTCCTGCCTCAGGCAGCCCTT
The DNA here is from genome assembly GCF_019279795.1 of Protopterus annectens. Classification (NCBI taxonomy): domain Eukaryota; kingdom Metazoa; phylum Chordata; order Ceratodontiformes; family Protopteridae; genus Protopterus; species Protopterus annectens. The sequence continues at coordinate 1,910,339,200 of NC_056737.1, forward strand.
CGGTCGGCCGGATTCCAAAGTCTGGGTCCAGCGTCGGCTGTCGCCCTTTCCCCGACGTCAGAGCACCTGGGGTATAAAAGCGTCAGCCTACACCATCTTCCTCAGTCTTTCTTGCGCGTGGTGCCCGAAGCAGAAGCAGTTCGCAAGTGCCGGTCGGCCACCTCCTGTAATTCAGCTACCGAAGACTTCAAAAGCTAAGTACCCCATTGGGGACTCTTTCTTGCCTCAGCTGATGTCAGATAAAGTTAATAATTGCTTAACTTGTGGGAAACAAATACCTCATAAGGATTTCCACTCTTACTGCCTCCCCTGCCTAGGCCCAGACCACGACATCTCGGCCTGTTCAGCCTGTGCTTCCTTCAACCGACGCACTCTTAGACGTCGGGCGGAGTTTGCAGAGGAATTTTTTGGGGCTAGTTTTTCGTATAATATGCCGTCGGAGACTCCGACTTCACCTTTAACAAAGAAATGGAAGGACAAGGACCGACACACGCGGGCCGTGGTTTCGGCTGAAACCACGGCCAGGCCTACCGCGAGTGTCTCTGTCTCGGCTGAAACAGAGTCCTTGGTACTTCCGACCCCCAAAACCGATCAACCGACAACCTCGGCCCCGGAGGCCCCTGCTGAGTCGGTTATTGAATTTCCTTCTGAAACTGGTGTCTTGGAAACTTCCGACACCATTCCTCTAGACCAAACTACACCAGCACGTGGTGCAGCCAGGCCTCCTGCATCCATGTCCATAAAGGCATTCACCAGGGCTAAAGCTGCTAAACACACAAAAGCAATGCCTCTCTGGGTTATTCCTCAGGGACCCACTACAAGTTCACAGATTCTAACTTTAGCAGAGGACCTTATTTCCTTAATTAGGGGCTCTCAACCTCCTCTAGACAAAAGGCCCAGGGTTGAGCCCTCTGATCCCCACTCCTCAGAGGAGGCCTCTGATGGCTCTGCTCTCTCGGACTACCAGGAGGAGGTTTTTTCGGCCTACGAATATTCTGATGCAGAGGAATCCATCCCCTTGGCCTCCCCTCCTGAAGAACTGTCCTTCGGTGAGACCCTTCACACTATGAGAGAGCATTTCAAATGGCAGGGCCAGGAATTCTCTGATTCCAGGAAAAGATGAAGAACTTTTCTGCATTTACCTCTGCATAGACCTTTGGCTATTCCTCCTGTTTTGAATGTCATTGATGATGTGTACTCTGAGTCTAGCAATAACCCCTGACACTCTTCCTCCGGCCCCTGTCAAACCCGATAGGTACTACAGGGTCCCGGACTCGCATCATTTTCTTTACAAGGCCCACTCTGCTGATCCAGAAACTATTTCCCAGGGCCCTAAAGGGGTTGCAGCTGCCACTACAAAAAATCCACTCCCCTCTGAAAGGGAGCCCAGGGCTTTAGAGAGATGGGGTAAAAAAAGTGTATACTTCTGCTACTCTTTCTATGAGGGCATTAAATTGTCAATTTCATATGATACAGTACCAAGAGTATTTGTTAGATGAATTGCATTGTCTTCACCTGAACCCCTAGATCGCAAATCACTTCAGGATCTGGTACATAACTCCCAGCAGGTTAGCAACCATTTTTTGCAGTGTGGTTATGATGCACTGGAAGCTTCATGTAGGTCAGCTATGACAGGTGCAGTCATACATAGGCATGCTTGGATGAAGGAACAGTCTCTGCCAGACCATGTTAAAGCTAAGCATATGGATGCTCTACTGGAGAAGCAAAAGTTATTTGGCTCCACTGCTCAGGAGGTCTTAAAGAAATTTGAGGAAAAGGCAAAATCTGTACAAACAGTTAAAGATTTTCTACAAGTTCAACCACCAAGATTCAGACAGAAAGATTTGAGGCAAGAACAGGCGTGCCAGAGGTAGAGGGCAAGCTAGAGGCTGCAGCCTCCCAACCAGAGAGGTAGTGCAGGACCTACAACTGCTGCACAAGGACAGGCTCAATGACTTTGCACCAGGGCTCAATTAGAAGCACCTTTGGGCGGAAAAGCTTTTTTCATTATTCTCAAAAAATTACAGTATTACAAAAGACAAATGGACACTGCAAATAATAGACAAAGGATACAGGTTCCATTTTCACACATTGCCAAAAAGAAAAGGCATGCCAGACCTGCCACCAAATCAAAGGGCAGAGGCTTTGAAACAAATCTCCAACTTAATGCAAATGAAAGCTATAGAAAAGGTTCCTCTTTCAGAACAAGGCCAAGGATTTTATTCCAGACTGTTCCTTGTTCCAAGAAAAGAAAATCAATGGAGGCCTATTCTCGACTTGTCCGCACTGAATACTTATCTCATTGTGCCAAAATTCAAAATGCTGACCTTACAGCAACTCCTTCCCATGCTGGGCAAGGGGTCTTGGCTGGTGACTCTAGACCTCAAGGAGGCATACCTGCATGTCCCTATCAGACAAAGTTGCAGAAGACACATCAGATTTCTTGCAGGTTCAGAGCATTATCAATTCTCAGCATTGCCCTTTGGCTTATCTACTGTGCCCAGAGTATTCACGAAATGCCTGGCATCAGTAATTGCACACTGCAGACTTCAGGGGATTCAAATATACCCATATCTGGACGACTGCCTTATACAAGCAGACAGCCAGCAAACTTTGGTAAAGGACTTGAGTTATACCATCCACCTACTGCAGGCCTTGGGATATACAGTCAACATTCACAAATCAAGACTTGTTCCATCCCAAAGAATAACTTTTCTGGGTGCAGATCTAGACACAACCACCCAAATGGCTTTTCTCGCAGAAGAAAAACAAAGACAACTACCGGATTACTTCAAGAATCTGACAAGACAAACTCAGCTGACTGCAAGGAAAATTCTGCAGGCTCTGGGTTACATGGCATCTTGCATTCTTCTGATTCCACAAGCAAGGCTGCATATGAGGAAACTACAATGGTACCTAAGGAGTTTATGGACTCAGCACAGTCACAGCTTAGAAACTTTGATCCCACTCATTCCATGCCTCCAAAAGGATTTCTGTGGTGGGCTCAAGCAAGCCAGGCAAACAGGGGTCTGCCCTTCAGCAAACCAATGGCCAGCCAAACCATTACAACGGACGCTTCAGACCACGGTTGGGGAGCACACATGGAGGGCAGATGTATTCAAGGACTATGGTCACAAAGGGAGCTACGCATGCACATAAACCAAAAGGAAATGCTGGCAGTGATACATGCAATCGAGGCCTTCAAACTCTTTCTGCATCAAGGCCATCTGCTAATAAGGACAGACAACACCACCGTTATGTGGTACATAAATGAGCAAGGAGGCACCCATTCCTACACTCTTTGCAGACTGGCAATGACTCTATGGGAACTTTCCTTGAAACTCAATATAGAGCTGCAATCCCAGTTTGTGCCAGGAAAAGACAATATACTGGCGGACAGCTTAAGCAGAAATATCATGGATGCACACGAATGGATGCTGCACCCAGACATCTTCTTACAGATAACACTATCATGGGGAAGGCCGGACATAGATCTTTTTGCCTCCCCCCACAATCATCAGCTGAAGAAATTCTGCTCAAGGACATACCACCCACAAGCATGGAAAGTGGACGCCCTCTCTTTCAGCTGGAGAACTCTAACAGTGTATGCATTTCCACCTCTTCCATTATTGACCAAGGTCTTACTGAAGATCAGGACAGAGCAGCCAAAAGTGATTCTGATAGCTCCGGACTGGCCAAGACAGCACTGGTACCCACTGTTAAAGAGCATGTCACGCACGAAACCATGGCCTCTTCCTCAATGGCCACTTCTCCTGACACAGCACAATTACAAAACTCTGCATTCCAACCTGAAAACCTTGCAACTAACAGCCTGGAAAATACCTTGACTCCTCCTCAGGATAAGCTATCCAAGAGAGTGAAGGATATCATCATGGAAACTCGCCGACCTTGCACAAGAAAGGCATATTCAGCAAAATGGAAAAGATTTCACACTTGGAGCACCACAAAGGGCCTAGATGCGACAGTGATGAACATGGCACATATCCTGGAATACTTGGCGGAAATGCTCCACAATGGTCTGTCTTACTCTTCCATTAAAATTCATGCTTCAGCAATTTCAGCAGAGTACAATACTGATCCACCTGTCTTTTCTCATCCTCTCCTAAGACAGTTTCTAAGAGGAATTAAAAACATCAATCCTCCAAGGAAACCTCCAGTGCCTACTTGGGACCTTAACTTCGTGTTGGAAAAACTAACTCTGCCTCCCTTTGAACCAGCAGCATCTGCAGAACTACAGTTCCTGTCTTGGAAAACTGCCTTCCTTCTGGCCATAACCTCAGCAAGAAGAGTATCTGAGTTACAGGCCCTCATGGCAATACAGCCATTTCTTATTTTTCATCAGGACAGAGTCTCATTGAGAACCAATCCTTCATTTATGCCAAAGGTGGTATCCAGGGTCTCATTAAACCAAGCTATTCACCTGCCTGCCTTCTTTCCAAATCCACAAAACAAAGGGGAGAAACTTCTGCACACCCTGGACATACACAGACAGTTGCGCTACTACTTGGACAGAACTAAAAGCTACAGAAAAACTGACCAGCTGTTGGTAGCATATGCTGCTGGTACACAAGGAAAAGCAATTTCCAAACAGACAATTTCAAAATGGATAGGGAATTGCATTTGTTTTTGTTATTCCTTTCATGGAAAAACTGTGCCAGCTAACATTAGACCTCATTCCACCAGAGCCCCAGCCACCTCCACAGCCTTCTTAAGAGGGGTGGCTACCAAGGACATTCTAGAAGCTGCTACATGGAGCTCCGTGCATACATTTTCCAAGCATTACAATTTACCTTTATATTCCAGATCCAGAGCAGGCTTTGCTACGGCAGTCCTGCAGGGCATTTTAGCTACACCATCCTTTACATAGATCCTCCACCCCCAGACTGGCTATGGTATTCTACCCATATGTGATGACTGCAGATGCATCCTTGAAGGACATAGTACAGTTTTGTACCTACCATAAATGTAGATGTCCGATAGGTATGCATCTGCAGTCAGGTTTACCCTCCCTCCTTCCCCTCTGTGGTATTTCTTGGGTACTTAACCCCAGCTAGCTATAAGAGGGATATCTATTATGGTGTATTTGTTTTATATTACTGTGCATGTTTGGAATTTTTTGCATTTCTCCAAATTTAGCCTTCCTTAGAGGGCACCTGGAATCTGGGGCAAGAAAAACTGAGGAAGATGGCGTCTGCTGACGCTTTTATACCCCAGGCGCTCTGACGTCGGGGAAAGGGTGACATCAGCCGATGCCGGACCCAGACTTTGGAATCCGGCCGACCGAAGGGCTGCCTGAGGCAGGACAACCCATATGTGATGACTGCAGATGCATACCTATCGGACATCTACGTTTATGGTAGGTACAAAACTGTACTTTTTTCATAAGGGCAGGGTTGCTCTCAGGACTAATCCCTCCTTCCTTCCGAAAGTCTGCTCAGAAAATAATCTAAACTTGTCTATAGACCTCCCTGTGTTTTTCCCTAACCACACCAACAAGGCAGAATACAAATTACACCAATTGGATGTTCATAGACAATTGCATTTTTACCTGCATAGAACGAAGGATATAAGGAAGTCGGCCCAACTTTTTCTTTCCTATGCTAGGGGCAAACAAGGTCTCCCAGTTTCCAAAGTGATCTTATCAAGGTGGTCACATCATTACCTTCATCTATCAACTAAGAAACAAAGAGTTGTCTATAAAACCGAAAGGCCATTCTATTAGGGTTTTGGCCACCTCTGTAGCCTTCCAGTCTAGGTTGCCCAAGGACTCTATCTGTGCCGCTTCTACGTGGGCAAATCCTCATACCTTTCTTTCTCATTACAAATTGGATTTGGTCTCCAGGAATAGAGCTAACTTTGGTTCCACTGTTATGAAGAGTCTGTTCCAGTGAGCCGCCCAGTATCGTAGGTGCTAGGGACACTGTCCAACAAGCAAGAAATGAAGGCGAGATAGACAACTTAACATAAAGAAGTTGTGTACCTACCATAACGTTCCATGTTAGTTGTCTTCATCTCCCCTTCTTTCGTGCGTCACCCTTTCCATCCCCCTGTCCTGTTAGACTGAGAGGAGTTCAGATTTCACTGTCTGAGTGTTCTCTGGGTTTCCTCTACTGACTTAGAGTATATGACAGGTATGCTCAATTTTATGCTTGGTGGGGTTGATTAGATTGCTATAGCTAGTTAGCTATTTCAAACGAGATCTGGGTAAGCTAGTGCTAGGCATCATGGGATAAAGGGTAGCCTCGAGCTATTGAAGATGGCAGAGTCGGAGCCGAGGATCAGCTCCGATCCCAACAAGCAAGAAAGAAGGCGAGATGAAGACAACTAACATGGATCATTATGGTAGGTACATAACTTCTTTTTCTTCTCCTAGGGATCCACAAAGCGAGTGATAGGCCTTTACTCAGGGATTATTTAATGCTTTACTGTCATTGTGGCCTCCTCAAGGGGTTTCAGTTCCTGCTCCTCCTTTGTCTGCCTCTTCTCCTAAAAGGCCCAGAGACTTCCACTCTTCTGAGGTGGATTCTAATGATGACTCCCTTGCTTATTCTGCCCAGATTCCTTCTCCTTTAGACTATGGATCTGACTAGGAGGATTCTCATACTCTTGATAATCCCTCTGAGGAAATTTCCTTTGGAGATGCACTCTCTAGGATGATGGAGTTTAAGTGGGATTGTCCCAGGTTTCGGATATCCATAAGAGATGCTATGAGTTACTGCAGCTGGAATCTCCTACACCTGCTGCTATTCCTCCTGTCTTGCCTGCTTTATTGGATGTTTTTTCCACTGCCTATAAAGTGCCAGATTCTTTGGCCCCTGCTCCTAGGAAGTCTGATAGGTTTGACATGGTGCCTGAGGATTGTTCCTTTTTATTTAAATGTCCTGCTGCTGACCCCTCTGTGGTGTCTGTAGCCTCTGATAAGCCATCTCAATTGCTTCCTTTGTCCAAGGTGCTGCCTTCTGACAAGGACAGTAGGACCGTGGATAGGCTAGGTAAGAAGGTTTATACATCCTCTACCCTGGCTTTTAAAGCTATTAATTATCAGACCCATATTTCTAGGTATATTTTGAACCCGCGGTGGTGGTGCTGTGGTAGCGTTGTCGCCTCGCAGTAAGACGCTGTCCGGTTAGATTTTCAGCTAGAGCGTCTTCTGCGTGGAGATATGCGTGAATGGGCATACCTTCGTTGAAGGTTGTGCGTCAGGGCTGGTAACTCGGCACGTAAAAATCAACTACTAATCATTAGTGGACCGGAGTTCCGCTGTGGCGACCCGTAACCGGGAAAAGCCGAAAGACCCAACAACATTTCTAGGTATATTTTGGCTCTTCTTTCTCAGGCTTGTCAGGTTCTTTCTGATCTTCCGGACTCTGAGAGTGAATCTTCGGCTCTTTTCATGCTTGGGTCTTCCTCTCAGGTTGTTCATCATTCTATAAAGTGTAACTATGATGCTGCAGATGCCTCTTCCAGGGCTGCTGCCTCTGGCTTGGTTCTGAGGAGATATTCCTGGCTTTGGCTTCAGCCTTTGCCTGATGATATTAAGGCCAAGTTGCCAGATGCTCCTCTGGGTAATACTCCTTTTTTTTTGTGGAGGAGGCTACTGGTTTATTTAAGTCTTCAGGACAAGGGGAAGGCTTTACAGGAGATTAAGCATGTCTTTGTTTCTCCTGTGCCTAAGTTTCAGTGTAATTACCCTTCTAAGCCAGCCTTTGTTCGTAGGCAGTCTCGCCCTCCTCCTAAAGGTAAAAAGAGTGGTAAATGGCCTCCTCCTACTAAAGCCACTCAGACTGCCGGGTTCCTTTCCTGGCAAACCAGGTGCTGTCTGACTATCCCCCCATTCCCAGCCACATTCCTCTGTCTCTTCGCCTTTCTCTTTCTCTTCCTGTTTAGCTCTGGATCACCCAGGAATCTTGGGTTTTGTTAGTCATTCGTCAAGGGTTCTTCATGGTCTGGATTTCCTGTCCTCCTTTTATAGGCATTCCTTAGCCTCCTTGGGAATAGCTTTCTTTTTTCCCCCCAGAGGTTCTTTGGGACCTCTTGTTTCAGGGTAATATTTCAAGAAGTGCCTTTGTCCTAAAGGAGGAAGGGGTTTTATTCCAGACTGTTTCCAATGCCCAGAAAAGAATGTACTTGGAGGCCTATTCTAGACCTCTCCCATCTGAACACCTTTCTGAAGGTGACTTCCTTTCTGATCTTGTCCCTTCGGATCTTTTTCCTCTCTTGCTATCTCAGGCCTTTCTGATGTTCTCAAGGATGCTCCTCTCCATATTCCCATCCATCCTCTTTTCAGGAGATTTTTGCAGTTCTCCGTTTCCTGGAATTTTCAGTTCTGTGCTTTGCCCTTTGGCCTTTCTGCTGCTACGAGTGTGTTGACCAAATGCCTTGCTCCTGTGATTGCCTTTTGCAGGCTTCAAGGGATCTAAATCTTTCCTTATTTGGACGATCTGCTGCTTCAGGCACCTTCTCCAGGGGTCCTTTTGCAAAAATCTTCATTTTACCGTTTCTCTTCTTCAGACCCTGGGGTTTACAATAAACTTCAACAAGTCTTCCCTGTCTCCTTCTCAAGATCTTCTCTTTCTGGGTTGCAGGTTTCAAATGGTGCCAATGCCGACCATCCTTGCCTCCTCCAAAGGCATTAATTCTCATTTCTTTCTTTCAAACTCTTCTTCCTCTGCCCTTCCTTTCATCAAGGAAGTTTCTTCTGGGGTTCATGGCTTCCATCATTCCGATGCTTCCTCTAGGCAGGCTCCACATGAGGAAGTTCCAGTGGTTTTTGAAGTCGGTGTGGCTTCAGCATGTACATCCTCTAGACTTTCCTGTTCCTCTTCTCCAATGTCTCAAGTTCGAACTTCTGTGTTGGATTCAGCAGTTGTCTCTGAATCAGGGCTCCAGAGCTCCCGTTTCAGCCTCCACTTCCCTCTCAGGCTCTTCACAGATGTGGGATGGGGAGTGATATTTGGCTCCCTGAAGGTTCAGGGAGTGTGGTCGCCTCGTCAGCGGAAGGAGCACATCAACAGCAAAGAGATGAGAGCTCTTCTGCTGGCTCTTAAGGCCTTTCTTCCTCTCTTCTCTGCGGGGCCTCTCAATGTATTCACGGACAATACCACAATCATGTGGTATATCAACAAACGGGAGGGTACGAGATCCTACTGTCTTTGCCATCTGGCACTTCTGGTATGGGATATAGCTATCCAGTATCTTATGACTCTTCAGGCAGTTTACATTCCTTCAGATCGGAATGTTGTGGCAGACAATCTGAGCAGGTCCTTCACTCAATCCCACGAATGGATGCTTCTCAGGGATGTGTTTCTGGACATTGCTCATCAGTGGGGTATTCCTCAAGTAGATCTCTTTGCCTTCCCTTTGAACAGACAGCTTCCTCTATTTTGTGCCAGAGTCCCAGGTCCTCTGGTCTGTAAAGTGGATGCCCTCTCATTTTCTTGGAAGGGGATGTTTCTTTATGCATTCCCTCCCCTTCCTCTCATTCCGAGAGATCTGCTCAAGATTCAAAAGGATGCTCCCAAAATCTTGTTGATGACTCTATTTTGGCTGAGACAGCACTGGTTCCCTCTATGTTTGCATCTCGCCAGGGGCAATCCTCGCAAGTTAGCTCACAGGGTGGATCTCTTCACACAAGACAAGGGGTCTCATCCATCCCCACCTGTCCATGCTTCAATTGACACTGTGGGTGATAGGATTTTGATTCCTCATAGACACCTTTTTGCTGAGGACGTGCTGCAAGTCCTGTGCGAGGCCAGGAAACCTAGTACTAGGAAATCCTACTTGTCTAAATGGAAGAGGTTTTCTATTTGGTGTCTTTCTTGTGGCCTGGACCTACTTTCTGTGGATGTTCCTTTGGTTCTTTCTTATTTGTGTGAGTTGCTCAATGCTGGTTTGGCCTATTCTTCTGTTAAGGCCCACTTATCAGCTCTTGCCTTTAGCTCCCCCGTTAGCTTCTAGATTTGAGGCTAAACAGTTTCTTAAAGGCGTCCTTAATCTTAGACCTCCCAGGAAGCCTGTTCCTCCTCCCTGGGATCTTAATTTTGTTCTAGAAAAATTGACTCTGGCTCCTTTTGAGCCTGCTGATGTTCTAGATTCCGGGCTGGTACTTCTCATTATCAGTTCTCTGCATTGCCCTTTGGTTTATCTACTGCGCCCAGAGTATTCACAAAAGTTCTGGCTCCTGTAATTGCCTTCCTCAGACAGAGAGGAATACAAATTTATCCTTATCTGGACGATTGCCTGATTCTTGCTCAAAACAAGGACAAGTTACTACAACATCTCCAGTATGTAATGGCAGTTTTAAGGTGCCTAGGGTATTCTGTGAACGAAATAAAGTCCAGTCTAGTGCCCTCTCAGGACATGTGCTTTCTGGGTGTGAGACTGAATACAGCTTCTCAGATGGCATTTCTGACCCCGGACAAACAAAGAACTCTTCATCTGTACTTCCAGCAGTTATCAGTAATGTCCAGGCTGACTGCAAGGACAGTCCTTCAAGCCTTGGGGTTCATGGCATCTTGCATTCTAGTACTTCCCAATGCCAAACTGCATATGAGGAAGCTACAATTGTATCTCAAAAGTGTGTGGACTCAACACTGCCACGCTTTGGACACTGTCATTCGGATTATACCTTGCATCCAGAAGGAATTCTTGTGGTGGGCTCAGGAATGTCACCTAAACAAGGGACTCTCTGTGATCCGACCAGAGGCGAGTCAGATCCTAACGACGGATGCCTCGTACTTGGCTTGGGGAGCACACTTCAATGGAAAATGGATACAAGACACGTGGCCTCCCAAACTACTACATTTGCATATCAACATGAAGGAGATGTTAGCAGTCCAATTTGCCTTGATAGCCTTCAAGGACCTACTTCAGCCGGGACAGGTGTTGATTCAAACAGACAACACAACAGTCATGTGGTACATCAACAAGCAGGGAGGAACCCATTCCTACCCTCTTTGCAGACAAGCAATGGTTTTGTGGGAGACTGCTCTGAGTTTGCACAACAATCTTCAAGCACGGTTTCTGCCAGGAGCACAGAACTCCCTAGCAGATGTATTGAGCAGGCAAATTGTGGATCCCCACGAGTGGAAACTGGACCCTCAGGTATTCAAACAGTTGACCGTGGCTTGGGGAGCTCCAGACATAGATCTGTTTGCTTCTCCACTGAATTTCCAACTGCCAAAATTTTGCACAAAGTTGTTCCACCCAAATGCTTGGAAAGTGGATGCTCTATCTTTCAGTTGGAACAACCTTCACGTTTATGCTTTTCCCCCTCTGCCTCTTCTTCCCAAGGTACTCTTGAAAGCCAGGCAGGACAAGCCTTGCATGATTCTAATAGCACCAGATTGGCCACGTCAGCATTGGTATCCTCTGCTGAGGAGTTTAATTCAGGAGCCTCCTTGGCCTTTGCCACAGGTTCCTCATTTTGTTGTCCCAGTCAAACAATCATTTTCTCAATGTTCGGGTGCAGTCCCTGCATCTAACAGCCTGGCGTATTCTGTAATGGAACCGGTGGGGTCTCAGCTTCCTCAACAGGTTTTAGATGTCATTTTGGAAGCCAGGCGGCCTAGTACTAGAAAAGTTTATGCTGATAAATGGAAGAGATTTTTTCTTTGGAGCACAGCAAAGGGCTTTGATGTTTCAGTGCCTAATTTGAGTTTTGCACTGCAGTATCTTACTGAATTACTAGACAAGGGTTTGTCATTCTCTTCTGTGAAAGTTCATGCTGCAGCCATTTCTGCTCACTATGATTGTGACCCTCCTTTATTTTCTCACCCTTTGTTCAAACAATTTCTTAGAGGGGCAAAAAATATAAGACCCCCACGTAGAGCTCCTACTCCTTCCTGGGATCTCAATTTTGTGTTGGAGAAGCTTACTTTACCTCCTTTTGAACCTGCAGCTTCGTCTGAATGAAGTTTTTGTCTTGGAAGACTGCTTTTTTGTTGGCCATTACTTCTGCTAGGAGGGTATCTGAATTGCAGGCACTCATGGCAGTTGAACCCTTTCTGATATTCCATAAGGATAGAGTTTCTTTGCGAACTAACCCTACTTTTATGCCTAAAGTGATTTCTAATGTGGCCTTGAACCAGTCTATTCATTTGCCTACTTTTTATGCTGATCCCCAAAATAAGGGGGAAAAAGTCTTGCATTCTTTGGATATCCACAGACAGTTACGTTATTATTTGAGCAGAACTAAAGAGTTCAGACAGAGTCAACAGTTATTTGTTTCTTTTGCTTTGGGTTCACAAGGGAAAGCTGTTTCAAAGCAGACTATTTCTAAGTGGATTGGTCAATGTATTGCTTTTTGTTTTTCTCATCATGGGAAGGATGTTCCTGCTGGGATCAGGCCTCATTCTACTAGGGATACTGCCACATCTACTGCTTTTTTGAGGGGGGTAGCTACTAAGGATATTTTGGAGGCAGCTACTTGGAGTTCAGTACACACTTTTACTAAGCATTACCATCTCCCTCTTTATTCCAAGTCCAGGGCTGGATTTGCCACTGCAGTTTTACAGGGCATGTTAGCAGCTCCTAATGCTACTTAGTTTGCCAGCCTCCCTTTTCCTTTGCTTTGGGATTCTACCCACAGGTTATGACTGCAGCAATGTGAGACGAAGAACATAGTACAGTTTTGTACCTACCATAAATGTAGATGTTCGAGGATCTACATTGCTGCAGTCCAATTATCCCTCCCTCCTTCCCCTCTATAGTTTGTGGTTGGGTGTTTACTATTTTGGCTCTGGCCTTCTTTCATTCTTAGGCCTTCTGACATCTGGGGCAAGAAAGACTGAGGATATGGCGTCGGTCATGCGCTTAAGTACTACTACGTACTGACGTCAGCTCCAGGCGACAATGACCGATGCCAGCCCAGCTCTTTGGTATTCGGGCCGATCGAGGACAGCGGACTTCCCACAGGTTATGACTGCAGCAATGTAGATCCTCGAACATCTACATTTATGGTAGGTACAAAACTGTACTTTTCTGCTTCCTTGCAACGTTGTTCTTGGAAAACGGTTCTTTTGCTAACTCTTACTTCTGCCAGACGGGTGTCTGAGTTGCAAGCCCTTATGGCTTGTCCATCTTTTTTGATGTTTCACGAGGACAGGGTGTCCTTACATACATTCTTCTTTTATGCCCAAGGTGGTTAATGAGTTGTCACGTAATCAGTTTATTAATTTGCCTACCTTTTTTCCCTGTCCACAACCTGATGGCGAGAGGGTGCTACATACTTTAGATGTGCATAGACAGCTCAGATTTTATTGGAATAAAACTCAAGCTATGAGGAAGTCTGACAAGTTATTTGTTTCCTTTCATCCTAGGCCTTTGGGTTTGGCTGTTTCCAAACAAACTATTTCTACATGGATTTCAAAAGCTATTTCCTTTTGTTACACTTTTCATGGCGAGAGCCTTGCTTCTTCTGTTAAGGCTCATTCCACTAGAGCTGTGGCTTCTTCTGGTGCCTTTTTCAGGGGCTTCGATGCTAATTCTATTCTTAACGCTGCTACCTGGACTTCTGTACATACCTTTACCAAACATTACTAGTTGGATGGTATTTCCAGAGCTGGTTTTTGTGCAGCCATCCCTCATGGCTTCTTAGAGGGCTCTGCGGCTTCCTCCTTCCAGGTTTCTTCTTGAGCTTTTGCACTCTCCCATTATTAATGAATACTGCAGTGGTGAATGTAAGGACATAGTACAATTGTGTAAAATCTTACCATAATGGAAGATGTCCTGGCCTTCACCGCTGCAATATTCACTCCCTCCCTCCATCCTCCTGGTCTTTTTCCCTTCCTGGCTCTGCAGATTCTCCTTGATTTTCCTTGGACTGCTATTCCTACTGGGGCAATCTGTACTGAGGATGATACGCCTGAACGTCACCTTTATGCCCTTCCTTACGCAAGGAATAAGCAGGTTGCATTCTGTGTACCTTAAAGCAACGGAAATCTTTTGTAAGCTGGCCGTATGTTGGGCTTCACAGCAGGGAATCATTAGTAATGAATACTGCAGCGGTGAAGGCAAGGACATCTACCATTATGGTAAGATTTTACACAACTGTACTATCTTTATGTAGAGCTGTTTCTAGGGTTTTCCACTCAGACTTCAACCACTGAGTGGGAGTACCTCAGGATTTTGGGTCTCGTGGCTTCTGTGATTCTCATGATACCTTTGGCAAGATTCCATATGAGAAAGATACAATGGTATCTGAAGTCTTTTTGGCCCCAGCACTAACACCCCTTGTCTTTTCAGATCCCAGGACTGGGGCTTGTTAGAAGAGAATTTACTTGGTGGAGACAACAGATATCTCTAAATCCAGGTCTCCCCCTTTTCCCTCCTCGTTCCAAAGCAGTCTCTCACTACAGTCACCTCAGACTTTGCTTGGGGACCAGTTTCAGGAGGCATAAAAGTGCAGGGTATTTGGGACACCAAGGACAGATGCAAGCACATAATTATAAAAGAGAAGCTTGCCCTGATCAAGGTACTCAACTCTGAATTATCTTTGGTCCCTGGGACTTCTTCAGGTTGTTAAAGACAATACCATTGCCTTTTGGTACATCAGCAGGCAAGAAGGAACCAGGTTGTACCCTCCTCAGTAGATTAACCATGTTAACTTTGGAGGTAGCTTCACAATACAGTCTCACTGCACAGGCATCATATATTCTGTCAGAAAAATTGTGTGGCAGACAAGCTGAACTGTTGAATTGCAGACTCTCATGAATGGAAACTGTATTTGGGACTCTTCCAAGATTTTATCCATCTGTGGAGAGCTCCTCAAGTAGACTTCTTTGTCTTCTGTCTTTTTCTTGGACAGAAATGTTCTTGTATGCTTTTCCACCATTTCCACTGATATCCAAGGTACTACTGAAAATTCAGAAGGAATCCCCCAAAATCATTGTGGTGGCTCCATTCTGGCTGTGGCAGCAGTGGTTCTCCCTTCTTTTGGAAGTGATCAGAGGCTGTTACTATAAGCTTCCTCATGGACTAGTTATGCTGACACAGGAGCAGGGGTGTTTCATACAACATGACACAAACCAACTTCAGTTTACTGTCTGGATGATAGGGTCTTAATTCCCTTTGGGCATCTGTTTACTAGGACAATACAGATGGTAATAATGGAGGCAAGAAAGCCTGCTACTAAAAATTGTATATTAACAAATGGAAAAGTTTTCTAGTTGTTGCCAACAACGTATAAAGCACCCATTCAGGGCTAGTTGTTAACCGGTTTTACAATATTTATTTGTGTATTAGTATCCTATTTCCTAATATCCTTACTAATTACTTATTTATCACTTACTTACTTATTAATCACTTACTTATTAATATAATTAATATCCTAATATCCTATTAATATCCTATTATGCACCTTTATCAAAGTTCATTTATTGGGCATTTCAACATGTCTACCTATGAATGATCCTCATGTCAAAATGTTTTTTTTTAAAAGGGATTTTGCATAACAGACCTCCAAGAAAACTGGTGACCCCTCCTAGGGATCTTAATTTTGTGTTAGAGAAGGTGACGCTTACTCCATTTGAAACAGCTAACCTGGCTGACTTGAGGTTCTTAATGTGGAAGACCATTTTACTGATTGTTGTGACCTCTACAAGAAGGGTGTCTGAGTTGCAAACTTATGGTGAGTCAGCCATTTTCCACAGGGGCAGAGTTTCTTTGAGAACTACTCTATCTTTTTATGCTTAAAGTGATATCTGAGTTTACTTTAACCGAGAATACCCATCTCTGTTGTATTTCCTATACCCAAAAATGAGGGAGAAAGGATATTCAGTACTGGTACTATCTTGATAGAATTAAATCTTTCAGATCTTTAGATCAGTTGTTCATTTCTTGTAAATGTAAGAAAAAGGGATAATTTGTGCCAAAACAGACTATTTCCAAATTGTTGTCTTAAGCTATTACCCTTTGTTATACTCAACACAACAAAACTATTCCAGGCAGGGCCAAGGCCCACTTGAAAAGGGCCGTGGCTTCATCTATAGCTTTTTCTAAAGGGTTGGACTCTGTGTATTCTAGAAACTGTAACTTGGTCTTTTGTTCTTACTATTACAAAGCACTGTAAGCTTGATTCCTTCTCTAGGTCTGGATCAAGTTTTGCAAGGACCATTCTCCAATGGCTCCCAGACTCTCTTCATTCTACCTCCCAAAGGTAGTTAGCTGGGGTAGTGTAGTCTTATAGCTAAGGTACTGTAGCAATGATCAATATGATGAATATAGTACAGTTGTGTAAGTAAACTTATCGTAACACTAGATGTTCAAATGATCACTGCTGTAGTAGCCCCTCCTTCCATCTCCCTTGTTTTTTGGTGTGCTGTTTATGCATAGTTATTTATTTTTTGCTCTTCTTAGCATTGTCTGTTTAGGACTCGGCTTCCCTCTTTCTGGTGGCAGGAAAGTTCTGAAGAGTTTGGAGCCCTTACTTGTCTTGTCCTTTAGTCAGCTCACATAGAGTTGCTTGACAGATTGGGTGCATGGAAGGTGCCCTGAAGCTTTAGAAGTTAGCGGGCTATTTATATCCTTGGAAGGATTAACCAATATAGCTAAGGCTGCTGCAGCAGTGATCATTTAAACATGTACGGTTATGGTAAGTTTGCTTACACAACTGTACTTTCCCTTATATGTGTGACTAGCTCATAACTGCTAGCATGAGAGATCTGCTAATTGAAACAAGGGCCTCTTTGCTCCAGTTATGGTCAGATCTGGAGTCTTAACCCAAAGACGTCCAAGTTAATGCCAGTCAATACCCTAGACTTGATAGGCTGCCATCTGGACACCACCACACAAATAACCAAACTTCTGGTGTCATGGATAGCCACTCTATGCTAACGAGCTTCAGAAGTTGTGTCACATAAAGATCAACCAGATAGATCCATTCTTCATCTCTTGGTCTTATTGGCAGCATCCATCACTCTTGCTCCTCATGCCATTTCCACATCAGGTTATTACAGTGAACGCTGTCTGTTCAGTGATCCATTCATTATCGTCCGATGCACCGTACCATCAAATTCAATGGGATTTGTGAGCAGCATATTCAATTGTGGCTAAATTTATCTTCTGGTCTATTTGGAATTATCCTTTCATCCTACCTCTCCCAGGAGCCACTGTGACCATAGAGATATTCCTTCTGTGGTAGGGAGGCATTTTGCAGAGAAGACTGTCCAAGGTATGTGGTCTCTGACTGAGACTAGTCTTAATGTCAGTGTTTTGGAAATGACTGCAGTCCTCCAAGCATTGCAAGCCTTTCCTCCCCATGTGTATGATTGCTGTCCAGAAAGACTATATTGATGATCTGGTACATTAACAAACAAGGTGGAACCCATTTTTACCCTTTGTCGGGAAGCCATGAAGGTCTGGCAATGGGCAATCTTTTCTAATTGTAACACGTATCCCCGGGAAGTCCAGTGGATTAGAAAAGTTGAGCAGATCAATTCCTGTGCCACACGAATGGTCAGTAGCTAGCACGATCTTCAGACCCTCTGGCCAGCCTTCCTGTGACCAGTTTGTAACCCTTCTCCAACACAAAATGCAGTAGCTATTTTGCCCTAGTTCCCCAAGAGGGGCATTCCATGAGGGATGCTTTGGTCCACAGTTGGCCCTTGTTTCTCCTCTGTGCTTACTCTCTGACTCCATTGATAACCAAATTCCTATCCCCAGGCTGTTTTATGAAGAAGGGGATTCTCATTGCTCCCTTTTGGCCTCAAGTATGGTTCTCCTTCATGTAACCTCATCTGATATACCCACTGTGGGTTCTGGATCCCTCTCAAGATCTGATCTCTCACCCAACCAGCAAGCCTCACCTGGTCATCAAATCCTTGAATCTGACTAGTTTCTCCACTACAATCATAGCTAGAAATACTAAGCTTCTTTTCAGTGTTTTTCACATTCTACTCCTCCCATGAGCTTTCCACCAGGAAAGTTTACAGAACCAAGTGAAAGAGAATTTTCTGTCTGGGCTTCAGCCAGTGTTTAGACCCTTTTTCTACTCCCATTACCATCAAGTTATCCAAAGGCTAGCTACTCCATGATTAAAGATCAGCTGGCAACTATTTCAAATTTTCATAAAGGTGAAGAAAAGGCCTCTGTTGCATCTCTGAAACTTTCCAAGGCCTTTTTGAAAGGTGACTTTCTTCTATGCTTTCTTTCTTGTTACATACTGGGATATTACTATTGTACTGTAGGCTTTAAGTAAACTGGCTTTTGAACCAGCAGCTTTGATGGACCGGAGACACTCATTTCGGAAAACTCTGTTGTCAGTGGCAATTTTCTCATCAAGGAGGATTTCAGAACAGGAAGCTTTGTCCTGAAAACCACCATAATTTGGTGGTTTATTAAGGTAGGATTTGTTTGTTGACACACTCTTGATTCTTTTTGAATCATGCCATTTATCTGTGTGCCTTTTTTTTCCTGATTTCTCAAACTGAGGTGAATATCTTCTACATCTGTTGAGTATTCGTCTGTTGCATTTCTGTTTGCATTGCATGGAAGATTTCAGGAAATCTGACCAGCTTTTTGTTTCCTTTTTCTAAAAGTAACCCAAGAACTAGTGTCTCCAAGGTCACATTTTGCAAGTGGTTGTCTTATTTCATCGCATTTGTCTATAAAGCTGAGGGAATTTCACTGTCTAATAAACCTAAAGCACATTCAGCAGGAGTTGTTGGCAGCTTCTACAGCTTTCTTTTCTGTAGTTCCTATTGGTGAACTTGGTAATGTGGCTTCTTGGCCTACAATTCATTCACTTGTCTCTGATTGCAAGCTGGATCTGCAGTCTTGGTCTAAGGCTTTGATTCCACCATCCTCTGGAATATCCTTCCTTAAGCCCTTCCATGCTTTGTGGTAGCTGGAGACTTTGTCCCATAAATTGAGACAGATGGAAAAGACATCAGATACAAAACTTGTGTATGCTCCGTAATGCTCGATCTGTTTTGTCATCTTCCATCCATCTTGACCTTTCCTCCCTCCATCCCCCATCCAAATTGTCAACATCTTAGGCTCTCGATTGACCACACTGTACCTGTCCAAAGCCTTTATTCACTTACAGTCCTCAACTGTATTTTGATTCCTATTTCTTTCTATAAGAAGCATAGGTTGACCTCTCTGTATAGGCGTGCAAACTCATTCTGAGGAATGTTACAGTTAAGGGGGATTACAGGAAGGGAGAAGAAGCCTGAACCTTTGATCCAAAGTATGAAAGTTGCAGACACTGGATCCGGTCAGTTGTGACTTTATCAGTTGACAAGGATGGAAGAAGACCACATGGATCTAAAGTTACAGGAAGTACATAACTTTAACTTTCAGTGTACTGACTTGAATCACTGTATTCCTGACATTTGGGTTGTCGCAACCTACATCTGACCGAAGTACCAAACCTGTATCTTTCTGAGGTCGTACATCCAATGCATAACCCGAGTCCATATGCATTGTGGTATATAGGCAGATGGATGTCAAGCGTGGATCCTCAGACTGTCTAGCTGCCAGCCGAATGCAGGTTGTACATCTATCAGACTGATCGCCTTTTGGTCATTGGTACCTTTGCTTTGATCATTTATCCAGATAAGAGCATCTTTGGTGATTGATCCTTTTTTACTTGTGCTGTTTTGTTGAAAGTTGTTCGATGTCAGCTAGGAGGGCTAAGTGCACGTGCAGTAGGCAGATAAAACCCTTAGGTCAAGGCTTTCCACTCTCAGCCCCTTTCTAGCAACCCAGTGTCTTAATTGCTTGACCAGTCCAAGATGGTTGACTCTGCATCCTTGGACAACCCTCTGCTGCCAAAGAAAAAACTAAAAAGCCTCTAATGAATTCACAATCCAATTTCTGACTCCAGTATAGGTTCATAGGTTGGTACTAGGGCCGATACAAGCCTAGCCATAACAATTCCCTGGCTATTTCTTCCCACAGTATTTACTTCCCTGGCCGCCGTCTAGCAAGGTGACTGACGTGATCCCTGGGGTGAATTTCCTATCTGCCATCCAATCATCAAGGTTCCTTTTGAAGAGGGCCAAAGAGGTGCTCTGCTTGACATGTATGGGCAGCCTATTCCAGAGTCTGGGGAGTCTCTGGGTCAGGAACCTATCCCTCCAGCATGTTTTGTTCATTGTGATGACAAGGTTTAGATCCCTGGAGTGTGTCTCTCTAAGGGATTGGGATTTCTTTAAGTGTAGCTTGTCCAACAGCTCTGGGTTTGACATGGCCTTGTATGCTGAGCAGAGATCGCCTCTGAGTAGATGGTATGCGACCGAGTATAGGTGGATTTTTTTTAGACTGTCAGCATAGGGCATCTGCTTTAGGCCTGTGATTTTTTTAGTGAAGTGTTTCTGCGGCCTTTCCAGTTGTTGCAGATGTCTTGAGAGGTACATACCAAACGGGGCGTTCTATTCTATAATGGGTCTAATGAGGGATGAGTATAGTGGGACAATGACCTCCTTTTTTCTGGATGAAAAGCCCTTCGTGATGAGGTGTGCCACATAAGATTGTCTGACTGTTGCGGCAATGTGGTTATCGAAGCTGAGACCACTGTCCACCTGTGTCCCTAAGTCTGTTATCACCTTCACACAGTGTTTAGTGTACTGCCTCCTATGTGGTAATTCACATGTACATGTTTTTTCCCAAAGGGAATAACTATACATTTTTGGGCATTGAGCTTGAGCCCATGGCTCTGTACCAAGCATATGTTTCTGTAAGGCCCTTTTGTAGAATATCCACATTATTTTGGGATTCAATAATGGCTCCCAGTTTGCAGTCATCTGTGAACTTTGTTAGCCAGGGTCCCTTAATGTTGGCTTGTACTTCAGAGAAGTAGATGCCAAACAAGATCGGTCCCAGGACTGAACCCTGAGGTACTCCAGTTGTCAGTTGTCTGGAGTTGGAGTTTGGTTCTTTTACAGTGTGGGTTTTGTCAGGAAGCCAGTTGGCAACCCGTTGAGTGATGTAGGGATTAATGCCCAGCTTAGTAAGTTTATCTATGATTCCAGAGTGGGGAATGGTGTCGAAGGCCTTGGTGAGGTCCAAATAGGCTGTGTGGACCACCTTACCCTTGTCCACGGCTCTGGAGACTGATTAGAAGTCGTCATTCAGGTTCAGGAGCCAAGATCGGCCTTTCATGAACCCAAACTGCGTGGGGTCCAGTGTTTGAAGGTTGCTAATGTCTTTGTTTATAAGTTCCATGATAATACGTTCCATGGCTTGCAGATCAGGTTCATCAGACTGATGGGGCGGTAGTTCCCAGGATCCAAGGTGGATCCCCCCTTGTGGTGTGGGATAACTCTAGCTGTGCGCCACTCAGTGGGCACAAAGCCTGAGGTGAGGCTATGATTAAACATGACACTTGGGTGAGGTGCCAGTTCATTTTGTAGTTCATGTAGTACACAGCCTGGGATGTCGTCTTGTCCCATGGATGCTGTATTCTTAGCTTTGGTGAGTGCATTTTTTTACCTGTGTGGCCGTTATTACTGGAATTTGACAATCTTTCGGTATTGAGATGGGCCCTTTAGGGGGTGAGAGGGGGGTGAAGTTTGAACTGAATTGATCTGCCATGATATTGGCAATATCCTTGGGATCAGTATATTTAATGCCATTCTGTTGTAGCTCGGAGCAGATTTGAGCATTGCCATTTAGATTCTTGACATAGCTATAGAATGCCTTGTGGTTGCCTTTGTAATCTTTGGCAATTTTATTTTCGTAACTAGCTTTGGAGGATTTTAGGAGGTATCTCCGCTTCTTACTGAGGGTGGTAAGGGAGTTTTTTGCATCCTGGGATTTTCCTATTTTCTGCAACAGTTTCTTCATTTTGTGGACAGGGAGGACTTTTTCTGGAGAAGTGTCTTGGTTATATTGGGGATGGCACGATTTATGCATGAGTGGATGTGCTCGTACAGTGCCTTAGTGTAGGATTCAGCAGTTGAACTTTCAGTTCCCATTTGCATGGGTGACATGAACATACTCACTTTTGACTAGAGTACCATGAAATTGGCTTTGGAGAAGTGTTTTACGGAGGTTTCCTTACTGGGGGGTGGGGTGGGATGTGGATGCCAAGGGTGATTAGCTTATAGTCAGACCTGACCAATGAGGGTGTGACCATAGGTGTGGAGCATCGATTTCCCATGTTGGTAATGACCAGGTCTAGGATACTGGAGCCCCTGGTGGGACTAAGGATTAGTTGATCCAAGGCGTTGGAATTTATGACTTCCAAGAACCGTTGGGCAAAGGTGTTGGTACGCGAGTAGTTTTCCCAGTTAATGGCAGGATAGTTGAAATCACCCAGCATTAGGGTGCTTGGTTGTATCTTAATATTTTCCAGTATGTTTAGAAAGGTGTAGTGAGAATCTTGGGGCATGGTGGCAGGTCTGTAGCAAGCTACAATTTGGATTGCAGTCTTACCTAGTGTTAGTTGCACCTGGAGAATTTCAGACGCATTGTGTTGGGCAACTAGCCTGGTGTTGTGAATACCCTTGGTGATTATGGACACACCTCCACCTTTAGTGTCTCGGTCCTGGTTTGTTGACCGAAAAGTGTGGTAAGAGTTGCAGCCTGGTATTGGAGGGGTGCTCTCTGGAGCCTTGAACCAGGTCTGAGTTACTGCACAGAAATCAATGTCCTCCATTTTTAGAAGTGCCTTGAGAAAGTGCATTTTGAGGTTTAGACTTCTAGCATTGAGTAGCATTACCTTCAGATTTTGCATGTTTGTACCAGTTACGTTGGTGGTTTTCTCCTTTGAACTTTGCCTAAAAAAGGCACTATAGGGGTGGCAAGAGCCTTAGCCAGTAACCTGAATCCCAGAGGCGACAGGTGCAGACCATCTCTGGCAAAGCATTGTGTCTGTCGATCATGTCGTCCCAGGCAGACAGATACTGGATCCCCTTTGAATGACACCAGAAGCTTAGTCAATCATTTTGTCCTTGTACTGTGGTATCATTCTGAGTGAAGGCAGGATGCTACTCAGGGCTAAGGTCATACCTGCCTGGGCCACATGATCAGAGAGCTATTCCATGTCTCTTTTCATGTAATCCAGGAAGGTACATCTCAAGTCATTCACTGCAACATGGACAATGACAGAGTCATATTTGTACTTGTGCAGTGACTTGTGTGCATGCGTTGTGACGGATCCTGGCACCCGACAGGCAGCTGACTGTAATTTTCTCCTTGTTCAGCCTGGTGAGTGGGACATCAGTGTGCCTGACTATAGAGTCACCTATGACTAAAGTGTTTGGTACGTTGTCTTGCCTTGGGGGCTGTTGTTGGATGGCACACTGGTGCTGTGAGCTATGTGACACTTTGGTTGTGATTGGTGTTTGTTTGCGTTTCAGCTTCGGAGGTCCTTGTTGCTTGGGCAGGTTACTGTTAAGGGCCTCCACATATGTGGGTTTAGTGTTGCTATGTGTGGGTGTTGGTGGTGTGGGTTTAGAAGGGCTATGTGTTGCTTGTGGTGTAGTGAAGGTGTTCACCTTCTCTACTTGAATGTGTAGCACAATCTTGGGTGGAGAGAGCTTTGCTTCCAGTTTGGCTATGTAAGTGCATCTCTCACAGGTTGTAGTGTTGGGTGGTAGGAGGTGAGGGTTGTCTGTGTACGTGAGGCAATTGCTGCATTGCCCCACTATGCCCAGATTCACCAGGTGGACAGGAGAAATCACAGGAAGCTGACCCTTGGGCATGCCTGATTTGGTGCTTTTTTTTTTTTTTTTTTTTTTTTATATATATATATAAAGTACAAGAGCTGTTTTCCCTTACCTTAGCAAGGTACTTTGCCGTTGTTTAGTGCCTACAATTAATTTCTCCTTATTAACAAGGAGAGCTGAGTGCTTGTATCAGTTTAAGACTTCCTAGTGCTTTCCAGCAGGTTTTAAAGCAAGTGCTAGTCACATTGATGCTTAAAGGTAAGATGAAAAAAAATGGTTTATCCTAAACACTGCAGTGTGCAGTAGAGGAGTTAGATGTGAAAGTAGGTAACTTAAGTTTTACGTGTGGAGAGTCACTATTTTTAAAACGGCAAGATAGACTGAAAGGGGTGGTCACTTTTGTATTCTAGTACTATGGAATACAGCAGGATGCCTAATAAATTTAAATAGTTGAAGGGGAGTGATTTCACAAAATGATAATTTTGTGCTTATTCACACAAGCCAGTAAAAACAGAGAGGAAACGAGATATATGGTCAAATTAACATAAGGGGAAGGCAGCTAGAAAGACAGTGGTGTTTAAGAACACTTGGGGAAAAAAAATTTCTGCCGGACTCACAAGAGACAGAGCTGGGGTCTCTTTTCAAGTTTTAATATGCAGTTAAAAGCAAGAATGCAAGTAAAATACAAGGTAAATAAAACAAACCACCATATAGTTAGACTAGCCTGGTAAACAAATATAAAATAAATAAAATAAATAAATAAATATTCAAAATAGAAAAAAGCAATAAAGTAATACAACAAATAAAAAGCAAACTAACCTTTCCCTCACAGCAAAGTGTAGCAGAGTCTGGGTGAGCCTTTATAGTAAAGCTTTGAAATGTTTTATTTTACCCCTTAAATAGAAGGTTTAGTTACTAGCTCCACCCCCTCAGTTCACAGATGATTAACCTTAACTGACCTGTTCTGTTGACCTGTACTAATTTCTACCAGACTCACAACAGACAGAGATGTAGTCTCTTTTCAAGTTTTAATATGCAGTTAAAAGCAGAATACAAGTAAAACACAAGGTAAATAAAACAAATCACAGTATTCAAAATAGAAAAAGGCAATAAAGTAATACAACAAATAAAAAGCAAACTAACCTTTCCCTCACAGCAAATTGTAGCAGAGTCTGGATGAGCCTTTCTAGTAAATCTGATAAAGCTAGTAAAGCATATCCGCTGAGGTTCTAGAACTTGCGGTATGTCGGGTTACCTCTCAATTTTCCACTACCAAGACCCCGCCGGAGGTTGGTATGGCTCATGAGGCCTTGCAGAATACTGATACATCTGATGAACATTGTGCGATCCCTTGGAAATGAGACAATGTCCCACAAATTGCAGGTAGAGAGAAGATCCCAGGCTCTCGAATAGAAATCAAACAGGGTTCTGAACCTCTGCGTCTCATCCAAGCTGACATCCCTCCTAAAAAGGAAAAGCAGAAGATTGGGCATGTAGCCTGTCCCTCAGTGTCTTGGGAAAAGGAGTGGATAGACTTGACTTGGGTTTTTCAAAGCTATTATGTCTTTGAAACCCCCGTTCTTTGGGTCTCCACAACCACAGGCTACTAATCAAAATCCTACCCTGTTTTCCTCTTCTTCTGAAGAATAGAATATGACTTTAACCATTCTCTGGGCAATACATCTTAGCTGCATTCTCCAAAACAAATCTCTTCTGATGATACTGGCTAAGGTTCTTGTCATCCCTATAGTGCCTTTTGTAGGCAAGGTTCAAATGACAAATTCATCACTGTAACAGGAACAGGCAAGCAAAAACTGAGGGTGATGCTACTCAATGCTAGAAGTCTAAATCTCAAAATGCACTCACTTGAGGCACTCCTTAAAATGGAGAACATCGATATCTGTGCAGTGACTGAAACCTGGCTCAAGGCTCCAGAGAGCACCCCTGCACTACCAGGCTATAACTCATACCGCACTTTTTGGCCATGTAACCTGGACCGGAATACCAAAGGCGGAGGTGTGTCCATATTCGTTAAGGATATCCACACCTCCAGGCTAGTTGCTCAGCATAATGCAGCTGATGTTATCCAAGTGCAACTAACTCTGGGCAAAACTGCAATCCAAATTGTAGCTTGCTACAGATCACCCACCATGCCCCAGGATTCCCACTCCTCTTTTCTTGATGTACTGGAAAATATTAGGGTTCAACCAAACACCCTAATAATGGGCAATTTCAACTACCCCACCATTAACTGGGAAAACTACTCATGTACCCAACTCCTTTGCTCAACACTTTCTGGAATTCATAAACTCTAATGCCCTGCATCAACTTATCCACACCCCCACCAGGGGCAACAGTATCCTAGATCTAGTCATTACCAACATGAGTGACCGGTGTTCTACACCTGAAGTCAACGCCTCATTGGTCCGATCTGACCATAAGCTAATTACCCTAGATATCCACATCCTGCCCCCCATCCCCATTAAGGAAACCATGATAAAAAATTTCTCCAAAGCCAACTTCATGTTTCTTAAGACAGAAGTGGTGAACTTCGTGACACCCATGCAGATGGACAATACAGTTACGACTACTGAATCCTACACAATTGCACTTTATAAGCACTTACACGAGTGCATGGATCGTGCTATCCCAAACAGGACCAAGACGCTATCCTCCAAAAAAAGGAAGCCAATCTGGTGTTCCCCTGCCATAAACAAACTGTACAACAGAAGGAAGAAACTGTTGCAAAAGAGAGTAAAATCCCATGAGTTTAGGAGCTCCCTGGTCAGCCTCGGTAAGAAGCTGTGATCCCCGATAAAATCCTCCAAAGCTAGTTACGAAAACAAAATCGCCACTGATTCTAAAAACAACCACAGAGCATTCTATAGCTATGTCGAGAATCTCCATGGCAACACTCAGATTTGCTCCGAGTTACAGCACAATGGCACTAAATATACAGACACAACTGATATTGCCAACATCCTGGCAGATAGGTTCAGTGCTAACTTTACCCCCCCCCCCCACCCCCTGAAGAGCACATCTCTATACCTGAAGAATGCAAAGATGTTCACCGTGTTACACTGCTGCAGTCATCACACTTGGGTTATCTGCCGTCAGGCGGTCCCGCAGTCGGCCCGAGTTCCAAAGTCTTGGTCCGGCATTGATTGCTTTCGCTTCTTCCGTGATGTCAGTGCAACAGGGGTATAAGAGGCTGCCGATGCCATTTTCTTCTGTCTTTCTTGCCGCGCAGTGCCCGAAGCAGAAGCAGTTCGCAAGTGCCGGTCGGCCGACTCCTGAGATTTTCAAATCGAATTTCAGACCGAAGTCTTCAATAAAGCTAAGTACCCCATTGGGGAACCTTTTCTTGCCTCAGTCCGATGTCAGAAAAAGTTAATAATTGCATTTCTTGTGGGAAGCAAATACCTCATAAGGATTTTCATTCTTATTGTATCCCTTGCCTAGGCCCAGACCACAGCGTCACAGGTTGTCGATTTTGTGCTAGATTTAACAAACGAACTATTAAATGTCGGTTTGATTTCGCCCGACATTATTTTAGTAGAAAATTTAATTATACCATGCCATTGGAGCAACTGACAACTGGGATGCATAAAAAGCACACAGATAAGGACAGGCAGCCAAGACCCAAACCAGACACCGAGGCCTCTGCTAGGCCAGTCGCGGTTCTCCGGTTTTCAGTGAGGTGCCTACGCAACCCCTGATGACTGCTGATTTAGAACCCCAGCTGCATCCGACTCCCAAGCAGAGATTGCAGGGCCTCCAGAGCCTTTATCTTTAGGCCCTTCCGACTCCATGGCTGATGGGGATTCCGGTGCAGTTGAAAGGCCGTCAATTGCTGAAGGTGTCTTCAGACCAACTACACTTACTATTAAATCCTTTGCAAAACTGAAAACTCCATTAAAAGTAAGGAAGCCTGTACAGTAGTCTCCAGTGCAAGGCCCCATGCCTAAGAAACAGATGCTTAAGATGGCCGAAGACTTAATTACCCTAATCAGGGGTTCCCATCCTCCACCTGGCAAAAGGCCTAGACAGGTGGAGGACTACGCTTCCCCTGACCAGGTTTCCATTACCTCAGATTCTTCTGAGGAACAGGAGTACTCTTTTCCCCCTTATGAAGACTCTGATGCTGAAGAGTCTATTCCTTCAGCATCTCCCCCAGAAGACTACTCTTTTGGGGAAATTTTACAAACCATGAGGGAACATTTCAACTGGGAAGGCCAGGATTACTCTGATTCTAAGAAAAGGCTCGGAGAGTTCCTCTTACTACCCCAGCACAGACCCCTTGCTATTCCACATCTGTTAGACATTGTGGATGATGTTTACTCAGAATCTAGCCTTAACCCAGATTCATTACCTCCTGCACCAGCCAAACCAGACAGGTACTACAGAATCCCTGACTCACACAAATTCCTGTATAAAAGCCATGTTGCTGACCCAGAAACCATTTCCCAGGGTCCCAAAGGGGTTAAGGCCTCTATTGCTAAAAATCCTGTACCATCTGAAAGGGATTCTAGAGCACTAGACAGATGAGGAAAGAAAGTTTATACCTCAGCTACTCCAGCTATGAGGGCCTTAAATGCCAGTTTCACATGCTGAAATATCAACAATATTTGATGTCTCAATTAAAACAAAAAATGAGCACACATACAGAGCAGCCTGATTACAAGGAAATGCAAGATTTGTTGCATGCAGCAGAACAAGTGGAAAAACATAGTTTGCAATGTGGATTTGATTCATTGGAAGCTTCTTGCAGAGTAGCTGTAACAGGGTCTGTCATTCGTAGGCATGCTTGGTTAAAAGAACAAACTTTACCTGATCATGTTAAAGCAAAGTTATTAGATGCATCCTTACAGCAGGATGTTTTATTTGGTGTGAAAGCAGAAGAGGTTTTAAAGAAAATGGAGGATAAGGCAAAATCTATGCAGACGATCAAGGATTTTTTACAGGTCCAACCCCCTCGTTTCAGCAGAAATTGGCCAGCCAAAAACTGGTCCTTTCCAACTTCTGACAGACCTCAGAGGGGCAAATACAGACGCCCAAGGGGCAGAGGTCAGCCACAAGGCTCTTACAAGCCACGACAATGGGGTGCCACAACCCAGAAAGGAGGAGAAGACAGGTCTCAAACTATCAGAAGACAATCACAATGACTTACCCCTCAGACTGCCAAGCAAATCACTCTTGGCAGCTCCTTGGGAGGAAAACTTGCACTTTTTGCAGACAATTGGCACATCATCACAAAAGACAAATGGGTCCTAAATATTGTAACTCAAGGATACAGGTTCCACTTTCACACTTTACCAAGGATAAAAGGAATGCCAAACCTGCCATCAAATCAACGGGCAGAGGCTCAAAGACAAATTACAGCACTCATGGACATGAGAGCCATTCAACAGGTTCCTACACAGGAGCAAGGACAAGGATTTTACTCAAGACTCTTTCTGGTTCCCCGAAAGGACAAAGCCCGGAGACCCATTCTCGACCTTTCAATTCTAAACGCATACCTGGAAGTACCCAAATTCAAGATGCTCACACTCCAGCAACTTCTTCCCATGCTGGGCAAGAAGGCTTGGCTAGTAACATTGGACCTCAAGGAGGCATACCTGCATGTCCCTATCGGACAAAATTTCAGAAGATACCTCCGATTTATAGCAGGTACAACTCCTTACCAATTCTTTGCACTGCCCTTTAGCTTATCTACTACGCCCAGGGTCTTCACAAAATGCCTGGCACCAGTAATTGCATACTGCAGACAGAGGAATCCAAATATATCCATACCTGGATGACTGCCTTATTCAAGCAGACAGTAAGGACATTCTTTTAAAACATCTGGCGTTTGTAAAAAAACTACTAAGTTGCCTAGGGTACACAGTAAACGAAAAGAAGTCAAAACTAGTGCCCTCACAAGACATAATATTCGTGGGTGCCAGCTTAAATACAATGGCCCAGATGGCTTATCTCACACCAGACAAGCAAGGACAACTGAATCAATACTTCAAAATGATGGCAACAAAGACCCAACTCCCTGCAAGAAAAATTCTGCAGGCCTTGGGATTCATGGCATCTTGCATACTACTAATACCATATGCCAAACTGCATATGAGGAAATTACAATTGTACATAAAAAGCGTATGGACTCAACACAGCCACAGCTTGGAAACAACACAGCCAGGCAAAGTATGACAATAGATGCATCGGATTATGCCTGGGGAGCACACATGGCAGGACAGTGTATTCAGGGCAAATGGTCTGCAGATCAAGTGCATCTCCACATCAATCAAAAAGAGATGCTTAGCTGTACAAAATGCCCTAACAGCTTTTAAGGACCTCCTACATCCAGGACAACTTCTAATAAAGATGGACAACACCACAGTGATGTGGTACATAAACAAGGGGGCGCACATTCCTACCCCCTATACAGGCAAGCAATGACCTTGTGGAACACAGCACTGACCTACCAAGTTCAACTACAAGCACAATTCCTGCCAGGAAAGAAAAATACGTTGGCAGACAAACTAAGCAGAAATATCATGGATCCTCACGAGTGGAAACTAGACACACAAGTATTCACAATGATAACTCAAAAATGGGGGAGCCCAGACATAGATCTGTTTGCCTCCCCCCAAAACTACCAACTGCGAATACCACACACTAGCTTGGAAAGTGGACGCCCTCTCATTCAGTTGGAAAACACTAACAGTGTATGCCTTTCCTCCACTGCCTCTTCTGGCAAAGGTGCTGCTAAAAGCCAGATTAGAGAGGCCACAAATGATGCTCATTGCTACAGACTGGCCACAACAACACTGGTATCCAATATTAAGGAACATGGCTGAAGGCCCACCATGGATTTTACCTCAAATTCCTCACCTGCTGGCTCAGCAAAACAATCCGATTCTACACAGCCAGCTCAAGACTTTAAATCTGGCTACATGGCAGATCATCTAAACAACCAGTCAACACTTCTCTCTACAGCTGTTATGGATGTCATTCTGGAGGCCAGGAGACCCAGCACCAGGAAAACCTACTCAGACAAATGGAAAAGATTCTGCGCCTGGAACCAGGCTAAAGGCCAAAATCCTCTTGTCCCAAATATTCCTCAGATTCTGCAATATTTAACTGACATGTTGTACAAAGGCCTTTCCTTTTCATCTATAAAGGTCCACGCTTCAGCTATTTCAGCTCATTACAACACGGATCCTCCTATATTTTCACATCCATTATTAAGACAGTACCTCAGAGGGGCTAAGAACATAAGACCGCCTCGAAGAGCACCAACACCAACTTGGGACCTCAATTTTGTTTTGGAAAAACTTACGCTACCGCCCTTTGAGCCAGCTTTTTCAGATGATTTACAATTTTTATCATGGAAAACTGCCCTGCTGCTAGCAATAACTTCAGCACAAAGAGTCTCAGAGCTACAGGCCCTAATGGCAGTGGAGCCTTTCATCATTTTTCATCAAGACAGAGTCTCATTACGAACTAACCCTTCCTTTATGCCAAAGGTAGTATCCATTGTGGCTCTAAACCAAACCATTCATTTACCCACCTTTTATCCAAGCCCCCAGAATAAAGGGGAAAGGCTCCTACACTCTTTGGACATTCACAGGCAATTACGTTTCTACTTGGATAAAACAAAGGTTTTCAGAAAATCTGATCAGCTCTTTGTATCCTATGCTGCAGGATCTCAAGGAAAGCCTATATCAAAACAGACCATTTCAAAATGGATAGGACATTGTATCTGTTTCTGCTACACACACCATGGGAAACCTGTACCTGGTAACATTAGGCCTCATTCCACCAGGGCTACAGCAACATCAGCAACCTTCCTCAGAGGGGTACCAACCAAGGATATTTTGGAAGCTGCAACTTGGAGTTCAGTGCACACCTTCACCAAGCACTACCACTTACCTCTATACTCAAAACCAGAGCTGGCTTTGCCACTGCAGTTTTGCAGGGCCTACTAGCTTCTCCAAACCCTGTTTAGTACCAACCGCCAAGCCTTAGCTTTGGGATTTAACCCAAGTGTGATGACTGCAGCAGTGTAACACGATGAACATAGTACAGTTTTGTACCTACCATAAATGTAGATGTTCGAGTGTTCACACTGCTGCAGTCCAGGTTACCCTCCCACCTTCCCCTCTTCTTACCTGGGTTTTATCTATAGCTCCCTGTTTATACAATCTCTAAGATGTATTTCTATATGGTGTATATACTTACAGCTGTAGCTATCGTTTTCTACTTATGTAATTTACTTAGGATTATGTATTGCCTTCCTATTTGGGGGCACCTGACATCTGGGGCAAGAAAACCTGAAGAAAATGGCGTCTGCTGCCTCTTTTATACCCCTGTCGCACTGACGTCAGGGAAGAAGCGACAGCAACCGACACCGGACCAAGACTTTGGAACTCTGGCCGACTGTGGGACCGCCTGATGGCAGATAACCCAAGTGTGATGACTGCAGCAGTGTGAACACTCTAACATCTACATTTATGGTAGGTACAAAACTGTACTTTCCTGTAATCACGGCTACACAGGTAAAAAACACACTCTCCAAAGCCAAGAACACAGCATCCATGGGACCAGACAACATCCCAGGCTGCGTTCTACAGGAACTACAGAACGAACTGGCACCCCACCTATGTACCATGTTCAATCATAGCCTCACCTCAGGGTTTGTGCCTGCTGAATGGCACACAGCGACAGTTATCCAACTCCACAAGGGGGGAGCCACCACGGACCCCGGGAACTACCACCCCATTAGCCTGACGAGCCTG
Source organism: Protopterus annectens (assembly GCF_019279795.1). Classification (NCBI taxonomy): domain Eukaryota; kingdom Metazoa; phylum Chordata; order Ceratodontiformes; family Protopteridae; genus Protopterus; species Protopterus annectens. The sequence continues at coordinate 1,910,371,625 of NC_056737.1, forward strand.
GTCTGCAAGGACATGGAATGTATCATCCTGGAACTTATAAACAAAGACATTGGTAATCTCCAAACTCTGGACCCCACCCAGTTCGAGTTTGTAAAAGGCAGATCATGTCTCCTAAACCTGATGGACTTCTTTGAAGCAGTCACCAAAGCCGTAGACAGGCTGTGTGAACCACCTTACCCTTATCTAGATCTTGCCAAGACTTTCAACACCATCTCCCACTCTGGAATTATAGATAAACTCACTAAACTAGATATAAATCCCTATGTCACAAGATGGGTTGCCAACTGGCTCACTGACAGAACCCACACTGTGAAAGTAGCAGACTCCAAATCTAACTTCAGACCAGTTACAAGTGGAGTACCACAGGTTTCAGTCCTGGGTCCTCTCTTGTTTGCTATCTACTTCTCTGAAGTACAGGCTAACACAGAAGGTCTTTGGCTAACGAAGTTCGCAGATAACTGCAAACTAGGAGCCATAATCGAAACTCCTAACTATGTAGACATCCTACAAAAGGGCCTCACTGAGACAGATGCCTGGTGTCAAAGCCATGGCCTCAAGCTCAATGCCAAAAAGTGCATTGACATCCCCTTTGATAAAAACTCTGCATGAAGATTCTACTCTTATTTTCTAGATACCATAGGAAATACCCATCTAAATTTACCTCTATCATTAGGAGTGATCTTAGGACAGCTCAGAAACAATGAAATCTCCTAGGAAAAGGTACTGTAAAAAAAAAAAATTCATAGGTAACCTCAGCAAGGGAGACCTCCATTTGGAAGCAAAAATCTGTGACTACGTCTGCAGCATTTCTCCACTGCTCTCTGCTCCATTTATATGTTTTTCCCAAAGACCGTTGCACTCCAGGCCAGCAGGGAAGCTATTGCCATACACACGTGGGTCCTCTCCATCATCAACAATGGTTATGCCATGCGTTGGGAAAGTAATTCCCCTATGAAAGGCATGCCACAGCTTCCTCAAAACCAAATCTTTCTTCTGGTTCTCATTATTGAAGACCTCTTGTATCAGGACACCATTGAGACAATTCTCAAAGGACATCGTAGAAAAAGTTTTATTCCCAGGATTTTTTTAGTTCCAAGGAAAGGACAATGGAGACTCATCCTAGACCTGTCTTTTCTAAAAACTTACTTGAAGGTACTTTCTTTCAGAATGCTGTATTGTCACACTCTTCTGCCTTTAATCTTCCCCCAGATTTGTTAGTGTCACTAGATCTGAAGAACGCCTTCTTACACATACCCATCCTTCCTTCTTGCAGGAGATTCTTCAGGTTTTAGCTCCCCATGTTTTCACTTTACTGCTCTACTTCTTGGTTTTTCTGCATTACTAAGAGTGTTCAAAGTGTCTAGCTCCAGTAGTAGTCACACTCAGGGAATCCAGTTTTTCCCCTACCTGGACAACCTGCTGATCCAGGCTGTCTCTAATTCTTCAGCATCTACCCTTAACCCTCCAACTTCTGACGGGTCTGGGTTTCACTATAAACTACAAAAAAATCCCATAGGGTCCTACACATGATCTGGTTTTCCAGGGCTGCAGACCGGACACACACAAAATGCACGTCTTCCTGCCCCAGGAGAAAGTTCATAGTATGTTCATTTTTTCTAAAATCTCACCTCTGCAACTCATTGCTTGTATGATAGTTGCTAAGACCTTTGGGATTCATGCCCCCCCCCGGCCAGACCTCACACGAGAAATATCCAATGGTACCTGAAATCATGTCAAAAAGGAGCTGCTTTGATGGTAGGGATGGGTCATACTCAACCCAGGGCTGCCATTCGCACCACCTCCTCCTCTTCAACAGGTTTATACAGACTCCTTGGATGAGGTGGGGAGGCATGGACATGATCACACCGAGTGCAATGGAAGTGGCAACCTCTGTTCCTGAAGGAACATATCTGTCTGCAAGCTCTCCAGATTTTTGCCCACCTCTTGAAATCCGAGCCACTCCTAGTGTACACAGACAACACCACAGTCATGGTACATAAACAGGGAGGCACCGGGTCTTGCCAACTGTGCAGGTAAGCACAGTAGGCATGGAACTTGGAAACCCAAATGAACATCACACTCTGCCACATCCATCCCTTCTCTGGACATTGTGTTAATGGATTTTCTTATTCACTACCCGAAGGACCCCCTATGACTGGACATTGATTAGAGAAGTTTTCCAGACAATCAGCCTTCAGTGGGATACACCTGAGATAGACATCTTTGTGTCAACAACTGACCATCAACTCCCCCAGTTCTGCATCAGGGAACCTTGCCTCACAGCCTGGACATTTCCTTCCAGTAGATAGGGAAGTTCCTCTATGCTGTTTCTCCTGTTCCAGAAGTTCTTCTAAGGGCGCAAAGTGAAGCACCCAAACTCCTTTTATTATTTCACCTGACAAGGGAAAAGTAGAGTAGAATGCCTCTTCAACTGGAATTGATAACTCTGAGAAAAAAGGATTGCTGTTCCACCCTAATCTTCCATCTCTCAACCTGACCCTATGGATGATAGGATGTTAATTCATCAGACACCTCTTGTCTGAAAAGTTTTTTCAAGAGTCCAGAAGACCCACTGCTAGAAAATCTTGCACAGCTAAATGGAAGAATTTTATCCTATTGGTGCTGGAAAAATAGTCAGGACTCGCTCTTAAAACAAATTCCTGCTGTACTGCGATATCTCTAACTATTTTGATCAGGTTTGGCCTACTCTTCTATAAAAGCTCACCAGTCAGATATCGGTGCCCGCCTCCCTCGTAGCCCTCCACTTATGGCTAGGTCGGAGGTCAAGCTTTTCCTCAGGGGAGTCCTGCATCGTAACCCACCAAGGAAAGCCATTTAGCTTCCTTTGGAATCTTAATTTCGTACTATTTATTTATTTTATTTTACATTTGTTGACCGGGCTAGTCCAACTGGATATATGTCCATTTTCAGTAGAGGCCCGGGGAGAAAAGCTCCAGTACAGTAACAAATAAAAAGTAAAAATAGTGTCTAATAAAAAGTTTACATAGAGAAAAAATATAGTAATACATTTTGGTGCACACTGGTTAGTTAGAGTTTACAAAAATATCAAACACACTGGTATGTAACAAATAACAATCAATGGTTTAAAAAGAAATACTATTTACAAAATTATTAGATATGACATTTATATAAAGTAAGACATAGTAGGTTACAAGTAAACAGTGCTACTTACAGATGAAATAAGAACAAGTGGAAAGTAGGGGGAAAAATTAATAGAGTTAATCAGTTAGTCAGGGTTGTTGCAAGGGCATAGCCATTTTGTTCTGAGGAATATTTTCAGTTTTTGTTTGAAGAGGGGTAGAGAAGGAAGAGAGGTAAGTTCAGTAGGTAGTAAATTCCAATTTTTCCCAGTGGTGTTTGAGAACAGAGAGTCACCTGCCAAGTTGTTTGACTTACTAATGTTAGCTAACAGTTTATTAGATGATCGTAAATTAGTAAGATTTTTATAGGGGGTAATGATGTTTGAAAGTGTTGGAGTATTATTTGGGTGGTAGAGGATTTTAGGTGCGATGATAAGTTGACTATATTGAAGCAGATTTTGTAGCTCAAGCCATCCTAGTTGTTTTAGATTTTGACGGTGATGGGTTCTATAGGGATTCGCAGTGGCAAATCTTGCAATATTGTTATAGGATGTAGCTAGTTTGGAACAGTTATATTTTGGCAGATTAGTATAGATTGGTGAGGCTAGAAAAACTTATACTGCCCCCTTTTGAACCAGTATCTTCTGCTTCTCTAGAATTCTGTACTTAGAAAACCATCCTTCTCTTGGCTCTCACCTCTGCTAGGAGAGTTTCTGAGTTACAAGCTCTTGTGGCAGTCCCCCCTTTCCTTACTTTTCACAAGGACCAGACTCTTGGGGCTAATCCATCTTTTATACCTAAGGTAGTGAATGAGCTGTCCTCAATCAGGCTATTCACCTACCCACTTTCTTCCCCAGTCCACAAAACGGGGGTGGTGTAGGATCTTAAATTCTCTGGACATTCACAGGCAACTTGGATTTTATCTGGACAAAACTAAATCCTTTAGAAAGACTGACCAGCTGTTTGTATCATTTATGAGCCGTAGGATGGGCCAGTCTGCCTCCAAACTATTTCAGCTTGGATTTCTAAAGATATTTCTTTCTGCTATTCACACTATTGTAAAATCTTGTCTTCCTGCTTTAAAACACATTTCACTAGGGGAATAGCTTCAGCTTTTCACAGTGGAGTAGACTCCAGGTCTGTCTTGGAGGCTGCCACTTGGTAGTCTGCACATACCTTTACTAAACACTATAAAATTGATGCTTTCTCCAGTTTCAGGGTAGCCTTTGCTAGGTCAGTCCTGTCCGGATTGCTGGACAACTCTTCTATTCAGTAGCCAACCACCCTTTCTTCCTCCTTCTGGTCTGGGGATCATTTCACTCACGTGTCAGGAATACTGCAACAGTGATTTTAGTCAGGACCTAGTACAGTTGTGTAAAAACTTACCGTAACAGTAGATGTCCTTCTGATTACTGTTGCAGTATTCCATCCCACTCCATCACTTTTACTCTGTTTTATTTCAACTTTCCTATTATTCTCTCCCCTTTGCTTTAACCTCTTGATTTGCTTCATGAGAACAGGGCAGTTTTCTTACCTATTTAAGCTACACCCCTCTTAACTGACAACTATCCTTATTTCAGTAGTCTTCAGGCCACTGGCTTGTGGATGGTCTTATCCATGCTCTTCCATCCGTCTGTATACCCCAAAGCATATGAGCTGAGGTCGTGCATTGGACAAACAACCTCCGGATGATAAAGCTTTGATACCCTGCCTGGACATCAGTGGTGACGACTCGTATGTCAGGAATACTGCAGCAATGATTAGTAGGACATTTACTGTTATGGTAAGTACTTGCACAACTGTACTACTTTTGTTTTCCCTTGAATGTAAATAGTCATCTGCTCCCCTCCCCCGCCTTTCCTCTGATAGCCAGAGATGTTCTAAAGATAAAGATGGACTTGCCAAGGATGATTCTTATAACTCCCTTTTGTCCAAGACAATGTTAATTCTCTCTTCTCATACATCTGGCCAGAGCAAGGGATCACTAATCTGGCTCACATGGCAGAGGATGACTCGCACAGCTCAAGGGATTCCTAAGGTGACTCACACAGGACAGGGGATTCCTAATATACCCCAGTACTGAAAGTCTTCATTTGACAATATAGACAGTAGATGTTTGATTTCATTTAGGCACCGTTTTTTTTCCTGAGTAAGTGCAGTAGGTATCAAAGGTGGCTAGAAAACCTGGAACTAGAAAATAGCACTTACCCAAATGGAAAAGTTTTTCTAGTTAGTACATTTAAAGGGGAGTAAGATCCAACCCACTCAGGGAATGATTTGGTTCTTTGGTACCTGTCTGACTTGCTTAACACCTGTCAGCTATATATGCCTGCCTCCCTCTTGGCCCTCCATTTATTGCTAGGATGGAGGTCAAGCTTTTTCTTGGGATTCCTGCATCTTAACCCACCAAGGAAGCACATCTCTCCGCAGTGGGATCTTAATTTTGTAATTGAAAATCTTGCACTGCCTCCTTTTGGACCAGCATCTTCTACTTCTCTAAAATTCTGTACTTAGAAAACTATCCTTCTCTTGGATCTCACTTCTGCTAAGAGAGTTTCTGAGTTACAAGCTCTCATGGGGATTCCCCTGTTCCTTATTTTTCACAAGGCCTAGCATACACATTTATATGGATACACCTTTCTGCTATTTGTGCTAGTCTGCATTTGGATCCCCCTTTCTTATTTCATGTCATCCTATTTGTGAAAGGGATATTACATTTTTGACTACCGAGGAAACAGGTGGAACCTCCTTGGGATTTTAGCTTTTGTATTGAAGAAGCTAATCTCCATTTGCATTGTTGAACCTGCAACCAGTTCTTTATTTTTCCTTACACGGAAGACTGTTTTACTGATTACTCTATCTTTCGCTAGACTAGTATCTGAATTACAGGCCATGATGTCTATGCAATGTTTTTTCATTTTCCATAAAACAGTGTGAGTCTTGAAACCAACCCTTCCTTAATAGCTAAAGTTATTTCTGAATTTACTTTGTCAGACAATTAACCTCCCAATATTCTTTCCTGAACTCAAAAATGGAGAGAGAATCCTTCATACTTTGGACATCCACAGACAGATACTGTCTTACTTGGATGCGACTAAATAATTTAGGAACTGTAACCAATTTTTGTTTCCTTTGATGGAAAAAAGAAAGGGCAGTCAGTATCTAAACAAACTACTTCCAGGTGTCTATTCAATTTTGTTACTCTCACCATGGTAAAAGGTATCCCCACCTTCTTAAAGTCAAGGCTCACACGGTCAGAACTTTGGCTACTTCTGAGGCCTTTGGAAAGGGGTGGACTCTTCTTAATGTTCGGTGCACACCTTTACTAGAAATGGCAAGCTAGACTCTCTTTCTAGATCTACAGCAGGATTTGCTAAAGCTATTTTACTGGGACTTCTGAACTCTGACAGTTCTCTAATTGACATACTTTCCTAAGCTATGGCAATTGTCCCATATATTAATTGTGTCTAGTTAAGCATTGATGTAATGAAGTACATAACCGAGTTGTGTAAGTTAACTTACTGTAACAGCAGATTATTGAATAAGTCATTGTTGTAGTATTAGCACTCTCCCACCTTCCCCTTTTTCTTCCTGCTCTTTCCTTGGCTGGAATATGGGATACCTTAACTTTGCCCCTGTCAGAACTTGGCACACTTCAGTGGCTTTGACGAGTTGTTGTAGAACTTCAGACTTCAGCCTGCCTTTTATGTGAGAAAGCTTTAATGTGAAGTTGTAAAATCTCTCAGTTTATTCTCACTGATGGGTTTGGCCGATAGCAAAGCTCAAGGTTTGCCAGTAGTTAGAGACCAAGCCCCTTATTCCACAATGCACTGCTGGAATTACCTCTGATCTAGTTTGCTGCGGCAGGAGAGATCTCTGTGATCCAGTTAGCTCTGACCATTTTGACAAATCGCAAGTTTTAAAAAAAAAACTTTTTTTCTAGTTTTTTGGGTGATTGTTACTGTTTAGTGTGTTTCTAGTTTAAAATAATATAGTTAAGTAGGTTAGTTTTTGTAGAGATCTACCCTGTGTGTAGTTTTTGTTTTCTTGGTGTTAGGCCCTTTCTTGGCCCTATTTAGTCGTACTATCTTTAAGTGTTATTAGTTTTCTTAGTGTGGGCTTAGCCCTGTATTTAGCCTTACAGGTGTTTTTTGTGCTGTTCTGTTAAAAGAATGTCGAATGAGTGAGAGAAATCTCACCCCAATTCGGGATTTAAAAAGTGTCCCGATTGTGGACAGAAAATGTCAGTTACAGACGGACATGTCCAATGTGTCTATTGTCTGGGGGCTAAACACCTCCAAGACTCCTGCAGTATATGCCATGCCATTCCTTTTCATCTAGGGTTCTCTTAGAAAGGACGAGAAAACTAGTAGATAGGGGGTTACTCATTCTTTGAAGTTTTGGGTAGCCAGGACAGTGCCAGCACTTCGTCAAAATCTTCACAGTCTTCTGATTTCCAAACAGACCAAGAGGGCAAAGAGACAAGAGGGTACAGGGTCATCGACTCCAGAGCTCTCAGAACTGAGTGTCCCTTTGGTTCGGAGCCAGCTCCCAGTCTTGGAGCCGGACTCTGAGGTCCCCTCATCTCCTCTGCTCCAGTCAGCACCTGCAGTGCATTCCTCTAAGTCTTCGGTCAGCCTATCTGATTTGGATATGGATCGGCTAGTGCAGAAGCTTTTAAGGGCACCAGGACTTGCTAAATTGTTGTCGGCACCGACCACTTCGTCGGAGCCGAAGACCATTGAACCGGATTTGACTACTCTTCCTTCGAGCTGTACTGGACCCTCTGAGCCGGCACAGATGATTGTCGAACCCTTGGAACCGAGACCCTTACCGGTATTATTGGTTCCATCTACTCTGACATCCTCGGTGCCGACCGAGGACGGTAGGAGCCGACGCTGTCTTGTTGGGTCCGGGAATAGTCGGACCGATATGTCAGTGCCGACTCTTCCTCTCGGGGCTTCGGCTCAGATGAGCTCGGCTCCTACCTCAGGCTCGGAGCCTATGGTTTTGGTGCCGGAGGATCAGACAGTCCGTTCGGGTCCATCTACCCCTTCTGGTTGGAGCCATGGGACTTTCGATGCCATGAGGAGAGTCATGTTTCCTAAGACATCGTCTGCATCGGTTCGGCCTTCCTCTCCCCTCAAGTTCCTGTGTCCGCTTCTTCATCTACCGGTCCCCTTGCGAAGCATAGAGACCCTGAGCCTCAAGTACCCCCACCAGGCGTCCCCTGCTCTTCCGAGACCTACCCAGATCCCCCCACTGAGGAGGTACCCAGGAAGAGATTGTGCAAGAGGAGGCACTTGGACACACCACAAGAGTCTTTGACATCTGACACTGACCTGGATGAGTCAGAAGGGTCCCCTCGATCCCCCTCTGAGGATATCTCCTTTGCAGAGATATTAGAGATCCTGAATCAGAGGGGCGGTTGGCAGTCCAAAACCCCTACTGAGGATGAGTCATTGCTCTTAATGGCTTTTGGGTCTCAACCTTTCACTTCTTGGGTGTCTCCACCTTACGATGAACTCATGAACCTGATCTCTCGTAAGGCGTGGGAGTCACCGGAGGCCATGGAACCTGTCCCTCGGCAGCCGAACACTTTTATCTCTGCCCCAGTGGACAAAGCCTTTTTGACCAAGGGGAGTGCCTGTTGATGCCATGGTGGTAGCTGCAGCCACCAAAAAAAAGTGTCTGAAACATTCACATCTATCCATCCTCCTAATAGAGAGTCTAGGATCATGGATAGATATGAGAAATGCATGTTTAGTTCAGCGACCTTTTCTCTTCGATCGCTAAACCATTTAACACATTTCACAAGACTCCAAAGAGATGATCTGAAAGAGCTAGGAGATGATCTTCAGGGTACGGTAGCTGCAGGGGTGGCCGACAGAGTCAACACACAGCTTGCTACCCTAAATTCGGTTGTGAACTCGTCCATGTGTCTCATATACGCAGCTGATGGTTCGAGTAGAGCCGCTAGTTCAGGCATTGCTCTGTGAAGACAAGCCTGGATGCGTCTCTGTTCCTTTGCGGAGCCCTTTAAGTCTTCCTTTATTAACACCCCGTTTGACGGCTCATCACTGTTTGGGCCTAAAGTAAAGGAAACATTAACCAGGTGTGAGCAGGAAGGCAAGACCCTATCTGCCGTTGGAGTCCGTTTTTCTACCCCTACTCGGCACTATCCCAAGGGCCCTAATGGTGGAAAAATGTGGTTCCAGAAAGCACAGGGAACCTTCCAGGACACACGTGGAGAAACCCCCTCTAGAAGCATAGGAGGGGGTTATAATGGAAGACGCCGCCCTTGCGGCAGAGGGCGTCCTCAGCAACAGGGCAACAGAGGATAGTTCTCTGGTCAGCCCTACCAGCACCCCTGAAAGGGAGGCCCAGCTGTCCGGCTCTGGAGGCAGTCGGGGGGTTGCTTATCTTTGTACCCAGAAGCCTGGCTAAACATAACGTCGGATACTTGGGTACAAAGCATCATTTCCAGAGGATATTTCATACCGTTCTCTACCGCTCCCACTCCTGTATACCGAATCCCAGATGTTGCACCCAGTCTCAGGGAACAAGCAATCCTAGAGGTCCACACATTGCTAGAAAAAGAGTCCTCCAACCAGTCCCAGCAGACCAAGTTGGATTCAGAACTAACTCAAGATTCTTTTTGGTACCAAAGAAAATAGGGGACTAGAGACCTATCTTGGACCTCAGTAGACTCGATCAGTTCATAAAGAAAGAGAAGTTCCAAATGGTCACGCTTCAGTCCATTCTTCCCTTACTAGGGAAAGGCGATTGGATGTGCTCCATAGATCTCAACGACACGTACTATCACATAAAGATGAACAGATGCTCCAGGGATCAACTGCGTTTCTGGCTGGGAGCCAATCATTACCGGTTTCGAGCCCTGCCCCTTGGTCTCACTACAGCCCCCAGAGTGTTCACCAAATGCATGGCAGTGCTCACGGCTCACCTGAGGCGTCTAGGATTCCAGGTGTTTCCATACCTAGACGATTGGCTCCTCACCACTACCACCAGGCATCAATTGATTCAGGCAACACAATACACTCTGACACTCTGCCATCAATTAGGCATTACAGTCAACTTAGAAAAGTCTGCCTTATCGCCATCGCAGCATACTGTTTTTATAGGAGCAGAGTTAGATACCTCAACCACCACTCTAAGTCTTCCAATCGAAAGAGTCTCACTTCTCCGCCAAGATATCAGCTCACTGGTGTCAAAGAACAAAGCAACAGCAGCAGAGGTCTTGAAGGCGCTAGGTTTGATAACAGCTGCAATCCTGGCCATACCACTTGCAAGGATGCATATGTGAATCCTTCAATGGCTCCTCTTTGCTCAGTGGTCTTACCAGAAACTGCCAATGCACCACATATAATTCTCATCAGATACCTGCAAGTGAGACCTTCGGTGGTGGTTGACGTCTCCATGTCACAGTCGGAAAGCCCTTTGTCCCCCCCCCCCCAGTAGCCATTGTGCCCACAGACGCTTCCCTGATAGGGTGGGGGGGACATTTTCAGGGAAAGACTGCCCAAGGCACATGGACGGATCAAGAGTCACACCTGCATATAAATGTTCTGGAGTTGAGAGCGGTACTTCTGACGTTGCAGTACTTTCAGGACTCTCTTCCTCTAGGAACTATTGCAATTCAGACGGACAACATGTCAGTAGTTTGTTACTTGAACAAGCAAGGTGGAACCAAGTCTTACCCCCTTTGTCGAGAAGCCCTCCGGGTCTGGCAATGGGCTGTGTCATCCCTGCGTTTTCTGTTAGCAACGCACATCCCGGGGAAATCCAACGTGATAGCGGACAAGCTAAGCAGGGCAATATTGCTCCCTCAAGAGTGGTCTTTCAAACAGGTTGCAGAGTTGATTTTCTGCAAATGGGGCCAGCCTTGCTGCGACCTCTTTGCCAGCCACATCAATTCAAAATGCAGAAGCTACTTTGCCCTAATACCACCTCCGGGACATCCCCCGAGAGATGCACTCGTACACGATTGGTCCCCGGGTCTAGTTTATGCATTCCCACCCTTTCCATTGATAGCCAGATTTTTACAGAAAGCAAAATTGCTGGGAAGGAATGTTTATCATCATAGCCCCCTACTGGCCTCGACAGATTTGGTTCCCTTTCTCCACCATCACCTGTTGGAAGATCCATGGATCCTGGACCCAGTTCCGGACCTTCTGTCGCACCTGTCAGGAGACCTCCATCCTTCCCTGCAGTCCCTGAAACTGACTGCTTGGCTAATCCACTTACCCTAATTGCCAGGCTTCATTCAATTCCAGAAGATACAAGACAAATTCTCTTGTCTTCTCACAAGTCATCCACCAGGAAATTATACTGCAGTAAGTGGAAAAGGTTCTCAGTTTGGGCCAACTCACAGAAAATTGACCCTTTCCGAGCTCCGCTATCGTCCATTTTAGAATTTTTGACAAAGATTTTTAAGGAAGGGACAGCAGCTGCTACAGTTAGAGTCCAGTTAGCCACCATCTCAAATTTTCACCTTGGATTCGATGGCTCGAATGTTATGGGCCATATGTTATCTAAAACTTTTCTTAAAGGTGTTCTTCACATGAGACCTCCTGTCAAAATTCCTTATTCTCCCTGGAATTTGAACTTTATGCTGTCTCAAATTATTCTCCCACCTTTTGAACCAGCATCTTCTTGTAATCTCAAATATTTATCCTGGAAAACTATTTTTCTAGTGGCCATTACTTCTGCCCGCAGAGTGTCAGAACTCCAAGCATTATCTGTCAGACCACCTTACATGATTTTCCATGCTGATGGAGTATCTCTCAGAACAAACCCCTCATTTTTACCTAAAGTCTGTTCTGAATCGAATATCAATCAGGTCATTGAGCTGCCAGTCTTTTTTCCCCAACCACTCTAACAAATTGGAATACATGCTGCACAAACTTGATGTACACAGCTCAGATTTTATCTTGACAGAACTAAGGATATTAGAAAATCAGATCAACTTTTTGTATCCTTTTCAGAAGCCAGAAATGGTAATCCAGTGGCTAAAACAACTTTATCTAAATGGTTATCAGATTGTATATCCTTTATGTATGCGAATGCTAGCATGCCATTGACAGACAAACCTAAGGCTCATTCTACCAGAGCCATTTCTACGTCTTCTGCCTTTCAAGCTAAATTGCCCCTTGACAATATTTGTGCTGCAGCCTTGTGGTCTAAGGCTCAAACCTTTATTACACATTACAAAGTAGATGAGGCTTCCAGGGACAGGTCTTCCTTTGGTTCCACGGTACTGAAAAACATACTTCCATGAGCCACCCAAGATTGAGGGTGCTAGGGACGCTACCCATCAGTGAGAATAAACGGTGAGATTTAACAACTTCACATAAAGAAGATATGTACTTACCATAACGTTCCATGTGAGTTGTTTATCTTGCCTTTATTCTCACGTCCCTCCCTCCTTCCCCCTCCTGGCTGACAGTAGACTTAGAGGCTAAGTGCTATCCTGGCTGCTCAGTACTTTCCATTGGAAAGTGTTTCCCTTTTATAAGGGGCTTGGTCTCGAGCTACTGGCAAACCTTGAGCTTTGCTATCAGCCGTGTGTGAGCCGAGGATCAGTTCCAAACCCCATCAGTGAGAGTAAAGGCGAGAACTCACATGGAATGTTATGGTAAGTACATAATAACTTTTATTATTATTATTTTTTTTTTTTTTTTATTTGTCACAACCATATGTCCCTCTTATATTAGCATCCACTGCTTTGCTAAAGGTGGATATACTTTGTGCGAGTAAGGAATTCAGAGCTTAGTAGACTGGTAGGATGTCCGATATCCTTGGTGAGATGTATCCTATATAGGTATAGCTACTGCAGCAATAATCTACTGTTAACTTAAGTGTACATTACTTAGTGTTAAAGAGCGACTTACACCAAGCAAAATTCAGAGGAATTTACTTCTGACTCAGAATATTTCATATAGGACGTGACCTTTGTACTGTTTGTTAAATATAAAGATACTGGGTTAAGTTACTTTGAGGCCCAGTCACACTTGTATTTCTTTTTTAAGGTACATTTCAGTTCAGTTCAGTTGGAGACTAATTTATGATTGCAGTCTTCTGTGCCAGTGAGCTGTTAAAAGAAAATTGATTCCCTCCAAAGGTCTTGTTTCATAACATGATTCAGGCACTGCCTTTGCATATTTCAGTTTAAGCAAGTTAACTTTGGTCTTTGCTACTGTTTCCCTTAATTCCCACTTTTCTGTCCGTCTCAAGCCAGACAGTCCTGTATGCCTGATCTACACCCAAGTTCATTTCTTAGTCTTAGATTAGAATGGCAACTCCTGCAAACTGTCCCGCGTAATATAGCCATTGTATATTGCAACTGCACCCAGACTGCAAGTTGATTATGATTCTTAACCTTTAGCTGGAATTCAGGCAGAATCCCCTTTCCTTATTGCTGTCAGGTGCTCACTGATGTGGTTTTGAGTAAAGTACATAATACTTTATCAAGAAAGAGTGATAGAATAAAGTTGGTGTGTTTAAGGCTCATAATGTCCTTCAGCTGTATTCTTTCACTATAATAAAACCAGAAATGCATATTAAGTATGCCCTGACACACCTCTCATAGTTTGTGACATCACTCATTTTCTAACTGCTGACACTTGAAAAGTTTCCTGTTCATTTTTTAAATTATCTAAATGTCTTTAATTTCTAGATATCAGTTTTAGAAACAGTTGTTTAGAGCTACCCTAACCTTTTCCATCAGGTTACATTGCCCTGATCTAAATGTCCCTTCCCTTTATTTTTGGTGGATGGCTTTCGTCTCTGTTCACATTCTTTCTCACCGTTCTACTGTTTCCTTGTTAGGGTATCCCTTACAGTCGATCCTTTCAGAGGATGGTATATTCCATTTTGCCTTCATAATTTTACTGTATTCCACTTGATGTCTGTTTTGCTTTGCTGGTCAGCTATGCTTTTGCTCCAACAAGACCACACTCATGTGCCTCTTGACCTCTTGCATCTCGCTACATTAGTGTACTGGGAGTAATGTTGCATTTTAATTTGTTTTATTTTTTTGGATAGCGTATCACCCATGAGTCTTTTGATAGTTTGTAAATATTTATACTTGAATAACTTTAATGATAGTGCTGATACATATAGGAACTCATCTCTTTCTTACTTGCTTATACCTTCTTAAGGTCATAGCCATCAAGCTGGCACTTCTTGGATGTACTTCCCTAGCTTCAGTACAACAACGGAGAGCCTTGATACGTTTTTGTCTAACTCGGCCATGCATTCATTCCTTTTCTCTTTTGGGTATCTTGTAGATAGTCTGTGATCCATTCATAGAAATCTATTTTATCATCCAATTCCAAATTATTTTGTAAGCAGTAGCTTCTTGCTTTACAGTGATATTTGTTGACAATTATGACTTGAGGGCGTTGGCCTCGTCCTTTGAGAAGACTTTCAGCTGCTGACCTCTTTCACCTGTTAATAGTTTGGGACGTTAGTGGGCAGATAGAGCATGTTCCCATTGATTTACTGAATTTGATCCTTTGCTTTTTTTTTAAGGTTGTTTAACCTTCATCTTTTAATGTTTGGCCTCTCACCTCCTGGGCTGGATCAGACACTGTTAGGCTGGTTGATTTGCAGTGTTGCCTAAAGTTTATTTAGCCTTTACCTTTTCATGTCTATCTTTATGCTTGTTGCTGAGGATTGGTGGTGGTGACTGTTCTTTACCCCTCCCAGTAGATTCATGCTGAGTATTAAGCGCTCAGCAGTACATTCTATCTAGTTTGTATTCACTCCCATAATTAGTGGCTGAACCTAAGCTGTTCTCTAATAACTCCCATTTGGACTTCATAGGATACTGTTACTTTCTCTTGTTTATAGTGTTTCTGATTTTTTTTTTTTTTAGCAGTCCACTTCAGTCATAATAATAGGTAGTGAATATGACAAATCTCTTGATAGCTTTGTAAAATATATTTGGCCAAGGAATCTCTAGTTCTGTGCCTGTCCAAGTGTTATCTAGCCCTTTCCCAGCGTTTTTTTTCTCCCTGGCACACACCCATCTTGAAAGATTAGAAGTCACTTTTTTTTTCATTCTGCTCAGAAAGACTGCTTTCTCATATTGGAGAACTTAATGAATTAGACTTTTTTTGCAGTTATTGAAGCACGCATGGTGTTTTGCAGTTAATAAGTAGTTTTAATTAGTTAACCAATGTCTCTAAATCTTTTCACAGAAGTTGAACAAACGTCTAAAGGCAGCTGTCCCTGCCTTTTTTAATCACCTAACGGAAATAATTTGTCCCCTACTGAGAGGAGAAAGGACAGGAGCTACATCATCCTTTACTTGTGAACGGCAACTAAATCAACTGGTAATCCATGTCAAAAGTGAACTCTTTGGAGTACCTTTCTACTGGGATTTCTGCTGCTCGGAGGCCAGAATCAGTATGG
>NC_056737.1:1910387663-1910467663 GCF_019279795.1 Protopterus annectens
CCAATTTGGTTTAAATGTGTATGTATTCAATACATCTATATAATGTTTACATATATTTTTTATATACATAACATATATAAACATTTTTTATAACATATATATATTTTTTTGAAAAAATTCACACATAGAAACATGTTAAATTGTGGATCAATTTTGTTATATACTTTTTACCCAATATTTATAAGGAGTAAAACTTATAAAATGAACTCTAAACAACAAATAAAAATCCCACTATAAAAAACTTTTTCCATTACAAGTGTGTTGCTTTTAAATCTGCTTTTTAACCTGGCTGACATAATACAGAAAAGCGAATGTAAAAACATGAAGTATTAGTACTTGTTTTTTTTAAAAAGGACTGCAAACACATACCTTGATGTAATTAGCGAATAATGAATTGTAGTGGCTGATTTGATAACTTTAACACATGATTTCATTGTAATTATTTGTGAAACACTTTTTATATGGTGGTCTGTCTTAGAAGTTTTAATCTGAAGAAGTCGCTCTATTTGTGGCGACGAAAAGCGCTTAATTAAAACTGTTAAACTGAACCTAAGTGGATTATTTGGTCTGTCTTAGAAGTTTTAATCTGAAGAAGTCGCTTCATTTGTATGCACGGTGCTTTAATTAAAACTGTTAAACTGAACCTAAGTGGATTATTTTTTACTGAATCAACATTGATTTATCTGTTTGGACTGTTTTTATCGAATCGTGCCGAAGCAATCTGTGGTTTCTTGGTTTTAAATTGCTTAGTTTGTGGAAGACTGTGCTAGACAGTTAAGAGGAGAAGGTTAACACCTGCATAACACCTCTAGCAACTCATAGCCCTTCAAAACCCACACCATCAACTCCCACACATAGCAACATTAAACCCACATATGCGGAAGCCCTTAACATTAACCTGCCCAAGCAACAAGGACATCCGAAGCCGAAACGCAAACAAACACCAGTCACAACCAAAGTGCCACATAGCTCACAATACCAGTGTGCCACCCAACAACAGCCCCCAAGGCAAGACAATGTACCCAACACTTTAGTCTTAGGTGACTCTATAGTCAGGCACACTGATGTCCCACTCACCAGGCTGAACAAGGAGAAAATTAGAGTCAGCTGCCTGTCGGGTGCCAGGATCCGCCACATAACGCATGCACTCAAGTCACTCCACAACAAGTACAAATACGACTCTGTCATTGTCCATGCTGGAGTAAATGACTTGAGACGTACCTCCCTGGACTACATGGAGAGACATGGAAGAGCTCTTGGATCATGTGACCCAGGCAGGTATGACCCTAGCCCCGAGTAGCATCCTGCCTACGCCCAGAATAAGGACAAAATGATGGACTTCAACAATTGGCTAAGCTTCTGGTGTCATTCAAAGGGGATCCAGTATTTGCCTGGGAAGACAATCGACAAACCACGATGCTTTGCCAGAGATGGTCTGCACCTGTCACCCCTGGGATTCAGGTTACTAGCTAAAGCTCTTGCCACCCCTATAATGCCTTTTTTAGGCAAGGCTCAAAGGATAAAACCACCACCATAACCGATACAAGCACGCAAAATCTGAAGGTAATGCTACTCAATGCTAGAGGTCTAAATCTCAAAATGCACTCTCTCGAGGCACTCCTAAAAATGGAGAACATCGATATCTGTGCAGTGACTGAGACCTGGTTCAAGGCTCCAGAGAGCACCCCTGCAATACCAGGATACAATTCTTACCACACTTTTCGGCAACAAAACCAAGACCGAAACACTAAAGGTGGAGGAGTGTCCATATTCACCAAGGATATTCACACATCCAGGCTAGTTGCCCAACACAATGCATCTGAAATCCTCCTGGTGCAACTAACACTAAGTAAGACTGCAATCCAAATTCTAGCTTGCTACAGATCCCCCACCATACCCCAAGATTCTCACTACACCTTCCTAAACATACTGGAAAATATTAAGATACAACCAAACACCCTAATACTAGGCGATTTCAACTACCCTGCCATTAACTGGGAAAACTACTCTGGTACCAACTCCTTTTCCCAACGGTTCTTGGAATTCATAAATTTCAACGCCCTGGATCAACTAAACCATTGTCCCACCAGGGGCTCCAATATCCTAGACCTGGTCATTACCAACATGGGAGATGGATGCTCCACACCAGTAGTCACCCCCTCATTGGTCAGGTCTGACCATAAGCAAAATCACCCTTGACATCCACATCCCACCCCCCAGTAAGGAAACCTCCTTAAAAAACTTCTCCAAAGCCAATTTCATGCTACTGAAGTCAGAAGTGACAAACTTCACAACACCCACGCAGCCAGAATCTGGAAGTTCGACTGCAAAATCCTACACTAAGGCACTGTACGAGCACATCCACTCGTGCATGAATTGTGCCGTCCCAAACAGAACCAAGATGCTCTTCTCCAAAAAAAAGGAAACCAATCTGGTGGTTCCCTGCTATAAACAAACTATAGCAACAGAAGGAAGAAACTGTTGCAGAAAAGAGGAAAATCCCAGGATGCAAAAAACTCCCTCACCAGCCTCAGTAAGAAGCTGAGATCCCTCATAAAATCCTCAAAAGCTAGTTACGAAAATAAAATTGCCAAAGATTCCAAAGACAACCACAAGGCATTCTATAGTTCTGTCAAGAATCTAAATGGCAATGTTCAGATCTGCTCTGAACTACAACAGAATGGCATTAAATATACTGATCCCAAGGATACTGCCAATATCCTGGCAGATCGATTTAGAGCCAACTTCACTCCCCTCTCACACCCTAAATGGCCCATCTCAATACCAAAAGATTGCCAAATTCCAATAATCACAGCCACACAGGTATAAATAGAACTCTCCAAAGCTAAGAATACAACATCCATGGGACCAGATGACATACCAGGCTGTGTACTACATGAACTACAAAATGAACTGGCACCCCACCTAAGTATCATGTTTAATCATAGCCTCACCTCAGGCTTCGTGCCCACTGAGTGGTGCGCAGCTACAGTTATCCCGCTCCACAAGGGAGGATCCACCTTGGATCCCGGGAACTACCGTCCCATCAGTTTGACAAGCCTGATCTGCAAGAGCATGGAACGCATTATCATGGAACTTATAAACAAACAAAGACATTGGCAACCTTCAGACACTGGACCCCACCCAGCTTGGGTTTATGAAGGGCCAATCTTGTCTCCTGAATCTGATTGACTTCTTCGAATCGGTCTCCAGAGCTGAGGTCCACACAGCCTATCTGGACCTCGCCAAGGCCTTCGACACCATCCCCCACTCTAGAATCATAGATAAACTTACTAAGCTGGGCATAAATCCCTACGTCACTCGATGGGTTGCCAACTGGCTTACTGAGAGATCCCAGACTGTACAAGTAGCAGACTCCAAATCCAGCTCCAGACAAGTGACAAGTGGAGTACCTCAGGGTTCAGAACTGGGACCACTCTTGTTTGCATCTACTTCTCTGAAGTACAGGCCAACATTAAGGGACTCTGGCTAACAAAGTTTGCAGATGATTGCAAACTGGGAGCCATTATTGAATCCCCAAATGATGTGGATATTCTACAAAATGGCCTTACAGAAACAGATGCCTGGTGCCAGAACCATGGGCTCAAGCTTAATGCCAAGAAATGTATAGTCATCCCCTTTGGAAAAAAAACATGTACCCATGAACTACCACATAGGTGGCAGGACACTAAACATCGAAAGTGTGATGAGAGACGTAGGGACACAAGTGGACAGTGGTCTCACTTTAGATAACCACATCGCCACAACAGTAAGGAAATCCTTCTACATGGCACACCTCATCATTAAGGGCTTTTCATCCAGAAAAAAGGAGGTCATTGTCCCACTGTACTCATCCCTCATTAGGCCCATTATAGAGTATAATGCCCCATTTGGTATGTACCTCACAAGACATCTGCAACAGCTGGAAAGGCCACAGAAATACCTCACTAAAAGAATCACAGGCCTAAAGCAGATGCCATATGCTGACAGTCTAAAAAAATTCCAGCTATACTCTGTGGCATATAGTCTACTCAGAGGCGATCTCTGCTTAACATACAAGGCCATGTCAAACCCTGAGCTGTTGGACATGCTCCACTTAAAGAAATCCCAATCCCTCACAGCCACACGCTCCAGGGATCTAAACTTTATCATCACAATGAACAAAACATGCTGGAGGGATAGGTTCCTGACCCAGAGACTCCCCATACTCTGGAATAGACTACCCATACAGGTCAAGCAGAGCACCTCATTAGCCCTCTTCAAAAGGAACCTTGATGATTGGATGGGATATAGGAAATTCACCCCGGGGATCATGTCAGTCGCCCTGCTAGACAGGGGCCCAGAAAAGTAAATATTGTGGGAAAAAATTTCCAAGGAATTGCTATGGCTAGGCTTGCATAGGCCTTAGGGCCGATGAATTCAGAAACCACAAAAGGTATGAAAGGAGGACTGGGTTGAAAGCTTATTCAAAGGGCCTATAACAAAAAACTTTTCTTGCTGAAGTTAGGGATACAAAGGCAGCATTTCAAGTCAAAAACCTCAAAGCAGAATTAGCAGTTGTCTCAAAGAGAGAAAGTTAACTTTTCTAATACATAGCTGAAGCCCCAAGGACAGCACACTCTTTTCCTTGGAAGTTTAATAAGAAGAACTTCCTTGAGAAAGAATTTAGACTTGGCTTAAGAAGGACCCAATGCCAAACAAGCAAGAAATAGCTGAAAGATGCATCTTGACAGAAGTGCAGGATAAGATGGGCTTAAGCAACTCATGGAAGTATTGAAGGACCTGGGACTCACCTGCTGTACTGTGATCCTGTTCTTTACCGACACCAGATAGAAAACATTTTCCACTTGGATATACAAGATTTTCTGGTATTAGGTTTTCTAACCTCTGCCAAAACTTGCAGCATGACCTGCAACAGAACCAGTGCCTGAAAGGAATTAAAACACCATCTTCCATATTGTCAGCTTATCAGTCTGTAGACTGGGATGAATCGGAGACTCTCGTCTTGGGAATAACCACAAAGACAGGAAAAGTCTGGTAACTAACTCTAGATCAGATGCTTGAAAAGAAAGAACCCATGCTGTCTTAGCCAAAAACATTCAATAAAGTGGGCAACACAGGGGGGATAGTGGCATCATTAAGCATCTACAGCTGCAATAAATCATAATACATTTTCTGTGCCACAGGAATTTTATTCTATTTTCTCTGAAACACCTTGTTTACATTACATAGTGTTTGTGAAAGAAATTTCTTCAGCAGGGAAATCTCAAGCAACACTATCCTCAAAATCAGAATGCTTAGACTGACAAGAAACTCCTGAAGTGCCCCCCTCCCCCAGTACCGATTGCTTTATGGACTGAACATTCTTACCACAACGAGAAGGGAAACTTCTTTTTTCTTGTTAGATTCTTGAGAAGAAAAGCATCAATCAGCCCCTTGGTAAATCCCAATAAATCTGTCCTGTCTACTGAAACAAACAGGAGACTGGAAGTTTGTATCACTAAGCACATTCTCCCTAAGAAAAGCCTGATCCTTATGCACAATGAATTCAACGTCTCCAACCCCATCCTAGACAGTGAAGATCTTTCACCTGCCCTTCCCCAGATACCGGCAACAGTGGCTCTCCCTTTGCGGCTTCTTAGAGCCGCAGAGGACATGGCTACCTCTGATCTTTGGTAGCTTCAAATGCTACACCAAGAGGGCTAAGGGAATAAAGACGGGTGGTCTAAGAAAGAAGCACAGCAGTGTCACCCACCAGCAGCTGAAGCAAACAAGGAGCTGGTCTAATCCTTACAAAGTGTATTCTTTTTTGGTGCTGGGGAAGGCAAGTGTAGTGACAGACTTCTGTCCTTGTTCCTGGCTTACCGATGGAATACCAAAGTGGACAGTCAAGCCTGGACAAGTCACTAAGGAGACCAGAAGAAAACCGTGATTCTGTATTAAGTATACCACTGACAGTCCCCCACAAGCAAAGTATTCTGCAATAAACATACTAAATCTTAAAATCTGAGAATTGCTTGTATTTGAATAAAACATAACTACTTACCCCCTCACAAAACATTTATACAAGCAGCCACATTATCTTAAAATATTGAAAGGAGTTGTAGACAAGTCTGTGCTGCTCTTAGAAAAAGAACTATCGTATGACAGAAAACAAGTTTTCTTTATAAAATTAATTTAAAATAGGAAGGCTTTCTCCAACAGCTCTTGGAGATCATTAGCTGACTGACAGATCACAGGAACAGCCAAAGTGCATACTTTCGCATTAAAAAAAAAAAAAAAAACTGAAGAAACTGGCAACCTGCCAAGAGCACAGTGTCTGCTCCAAATAAAAGGTAGCTGGAGCACTCCCAAAACTTTGTAAAGCTGGCTAGTGCAGAGAGGTAGGACCCATACAGCATAGGCTACCACAACACTGATCCAAGAAATGAACCTCTACAGATACTCTCAACAGTGCAATAGAGAAATATGATGTGGTATCCCCTGGTTAACAGCCTAACCCAGTAAATAAACCGGCAAATTTCTGCAAAATGCCATTAGATTCCTTTGCTTCCTGATCAAGTTGTCTTGTTTTTCTTGTTTACCAGTTGCACATTCAGCTTTTAGAAAGTAGTTATCAGCACACAACAGGCATCAGAATGAACTTTCAAAAAAAAGTCTAGCTGGAAAGTGGTATTCATGCTGATGACATCTTGAACGTTCAGATAGTTCTGAACCAGTATACACAGAATTAGTTTTACTATGCCAAACTTCTCATGTTAAGAAATACAGTGCATCTATCTGACTTTCTGTATTTTCCTAAGACACAACTTGAACATAAGTTAACATTTTCTATGCCTGTACTCTCATTCAAGCAAAATCTGTCCCACAGAGTTAAGTTTGTACCCAGAAGAGGTCAGTGAAATGAAGGCAGATTTACATGAGGTATTGGATAGCTTCACTGTTTTAAATGACAATTCCAATCAGAACTGCATTCTGCTCACTACCCAACTGCGTGGTACTGGGGAATGAAGTGCTGACTGTGACCCAGAGGGCCAATGTTCAATTAGCAGAGCAGCAAGGAAGGAAGGATGAAGGGACTGGCTGTTGCTGGTTAGCCAATCCCAGGAAGCAGAAGGCTCTGACTCACCACTTAAATGGCACATAGAAGAGAGCACCATGGAAAACAGTAGCATTCAAGAATACTCTTATGAGGTTTGGGAGCTCCAGAGGTTGGAAAGGGAATTTGTCGGATCCAGTAGACTGCCCTGCTCCCTATTATCTGACTCACACCTCTCTGCTGAAAGAACTGGTTGATGAGGCCTTTGAGCAAGGGAATGAAATGGGTCATACATCTCTCACCTAGGCTGGAAAATGTCTGGCTTTCACCCCAAAAGAAGAAAAACATTAACTGATGGAGGTGGGAAATGAAGCCATTACACAAGACCAAGGAGGGGGATATAAAATAAAAAATACATTCCGATGCCAATATCTTACTGAACGCTAATGTTCAAGCTTTTGCTTTGACGTATAAGATTTCCCAACTATCTGCGATCTCTGGGGTGCTTTGGCTTTGTATTGCAAACTGTTTACGCATTTCAACTGCATCCACAACCATTTAATCTCTTCTTTCATCCTTAAACTCAATACCATAAAGATCTTGCAAAGACAGACATTTTGCTTCTTATACACAACTGCAAGATGATTCTGACTGCCACACAGTCTGCAAATTTGATTTCTGCATGGTCTTCTTGTGCTGTATCAAAACATACCAGGTTTTGTCTGCAAGTGCAAGCCCACTTCTTGTGTCCATCTTGGATATCTTATTGCTTCCTGCGTCTCCATTTTTATATTTATGCCTTTATTTATTTATGGCTCTTTCTTACTTTCACCATTTTTAGTCTCAACTTTAATTTTACATATTTTCAGTTTCTCAACATGTTTTAAACTGTACATTTGTAAAACAACTTTGTCTAGTTGCCAATTCCAATTTTTTTAGCACTGCGTCTCTTAACTGGACACTTAATACCACAGATATTTTTTTTTTTGTTATTGTGAACCACGCAAATTGCCCAACTCTGACCCTTCTATTAAAAAAAAAAAAAAAAAAAAAGTCAAATAAGCATCTACAGTTTTCAGAGTTCTAAAAAATTCAGTCAAATAAGCATCTACAGTTTTCGGAGTTCTTAGATATCACAAAAAAACAAAAGAAAATTCTTTAGAAATGGAAGATATTTTGTGGCTCATAATACACTAGAAATCTGTCTCCAAGAACTGCTTACTTGTCTTTTACCTCTTCTTTTAGGCTAAAAGTGTTAATATCTTTATAGCATCCTTCTGTACTACATAGGAACACTGCACACTATTTTCTCTGGTTTCTTTGTATATCCAATAATACTGATGCATAGATTCTAATATTACAGTTTTCAAACAAGCTACCATGCAGCTTCAGAGAATGTGGACACAGTGAGCATAGTCTAAGTGAAGAACATGATTTGCAGTAATGTGAAAAATTAAAAAGACTGGCATTTGTCATTTTTGTAAGAAAATACAAACAAAATTACTCTCAGATATGTGTAAATGAAAAAGAAATTCATTTTTGGCACTAATTCTATTGAAAGATGATTTTTTTTTCAAAATTACAAAAGACATATCTCCTCATGGTTTACATGGCACAGTGGAATTGTGTCATTAATTTCACTTTTCTTCTGACAGTTTGTAAAGTTTGTAATATATATCTCTGGTGAAATATACTGATCATGGCCTACACTGAAGAGACAAGTATACTAGGAATAGTCACATCAACAGCTTTACTCCAAAGACTCAAAATACTGGAAGCTCAGTCACAAGCATCCCAATAAAAGATAACACTTGTATTTGAAGTTTTACTCCATATCCTACAGAGGATATACTGCACAGGAAGAGTAGAAAGTGAAGGAAGTGACAAAGGCAGCAGATTGCAGGAACCAACTATTCCCTAAAAAAAGAAGTTATGTACTCACCATAACGTTCCATCCCAGTACTTAAATTTTCTGCAACCTGTGGGTATACGGATATGTATCGGATCCGAGCCGGCAACTTTTTTTCTAGCATCTGCTCCAAGCTCCTAGCACCTCCCCTCACCCATAATACCTTACATCTCCTATCTTCCCTCAGATAGAGTTTGCTGCAATTAAAAACATAAGCCACTTAACCCAATAAACCAATCCTGAAAAGACAGGACAAGGTCCGGGGGATGGAGGGAGGGAATGTTGCAGAAAAATGAAGTATAACTGCTCAGATGGAAGGTTATGGTGAGTACATAACTTCTTTATCTGAAGTAGTTAACTTCATTTTATCTGCAACCTGTGGGACAGAGTCCCCAGCTACTCCGATCCTGGGAGGCCCTTATGGAAGGATATTCCTGAGCACTGCAGAGCCAAAGGATGCTCTACCCCTCGAAATCAGATCTAATTTGTAATGGGAAATGAAGGCATGTGAATTGGCCCAGGTCGCTGCTGCACAAATATCGTCCAAAGGCACCCTAGACCAAAAAGCAGCAGAAGTCGCCATGGACCTGGTAGAGTGCGCCTTAAAAATACCAGGAGGAGATAAACCTTTTGCTTTGTAGGCATGTGAAATACAAAAAAAGAGTGATCCATCTGGCCAAAGAAACTTTAGAAATAGCTTTTCCCATAAATGCTTTGGAAAAGGAAAACAAACAATTGGTCAGTCATGCTGAAAGACTTCGTTCTATGAAGATAGAAACAAAGCTGTCTATGAACATCTAACAAATGGAGTTTGTATTCACCTTTATTTTGGAAGTTAGGAAAGAAAAAAGGGGCAGGTTTAAGTTTGCTTCAGATGCTACTTTAAGTAAGAAGGAAGGGTTAGTACGGAGTGAGACTCTATCCTTATAGAAGATCAAATACAGAGGCACGACAGACAGAGGGTGAAGCTCAGAAACCCTCCTAGCAGATGTAATGGCGACTAGGAAAGCGGTCTTCCAGGACAAAAACTTTAAGTCCACCAAAGCTGCAGTTTGGAAAGGAGGAGCCACCAATGCCTGTAAAACAAAAGGAAGGTCCCAAGGAGGCACTGAATCCTTGACAGGCAGCCGTAACAGAAAAGTACCTTTAAGAAAAGCCTTACACAGTCTAAAGGAGGCTAAGGCCATGTTGTCTTCACCAACGTGAAAACTGGAAATGGCTTCCAATTGTACTTTCACTGTGGAGGAACTAGCTCCTTGGTGAAAGATACCAAACAGGAAGTCCAACACAGCTGGAACAGGGGCTGTAAAGGGATCTATTTTTCTCTGTGAAGCCCAAATGGAAAAGCGTTTCCATTTACTGCAATAAAGTTTCCTAGTGGAGTCTTTAAGAGAAGCCACCAGAATGGATTTTACCGGGGATGAAAGACCGGGAGTCCTGGCAATTAACGGAACTGGAGCAACCAGGCTGTCAGCTTGAGGCTGGCCAGATTGAGCGGATGGGAGATTAGATCTGGGCAGGGATCCAGAACCCACGGGGGAACTACGAGATGAGACCAAAGGAATGGGAACCAAACCGGACGAGACCAAAATGGGACAATGAGTATCACTTTGCACCGTAGTCGGCAAGCTTTCTGAAGAAACTTCGTAATGAGCAGCAATGGTGGATAAGCATACAGAAGCCCGAGGGGCCAAGCATGGACTAGAGCGTCTCTGGGGATTTCCCCTGGCGAGGGAATCAGAGCGAAGAACTCGCTGCACTTAGCATTGGAAGGAGATACGAAGAGATCGCAGCAAGGCTGACCCCATGCAAGGAAGATCTCCTCCGCTACTGACTGTTTCAGAGACCACTCGTAAGGCATCAGAATGGCCCGACTCAATCTGTCTGCTAAAATGTTGGAGTACCCCGGAATGTGCATTGATATCAGAAACCGACCGGTGGAGATTGCCCATTCCCACACTCTCATGGCCTCGCGACAGAGGGTAGGATCTGGTTCCCCCCTGCTTGTTGATATACCAGACAACAGACATGTTGTCTGACTGAATTGCAATCAATCCGAGAGGGAGGACTGTGTGAAAGGCTTCCAACGCTAAAAGCACTGCCCTCATCTGTAGAACATTTATGTGCAACTTGGTCTCTGACTGGGACCACGTGCCTTGGACTGTCCTTCCTGAACATTGTCCCCTCCACCTGAGTTGGGAGGCGTCCGTGGTCACTGTGGCTTGGACTGGAGATGACATGAAGGGGTGTCCTTTTGATATCTGCGGTGAACTTAACCACCAAAGAGGAGATGTCCTGCAGACTTGACTGATATCGGAAATTCCATGGGCAGGTCTAGCCAAGACCATTGAACAGCCAGAGTCCACTGAAGAAGTCACATGTGAAGGCGCGCACAAGGGCAATCGATATGGCGGTAGACATGGAGCCCAGAGCCCGGAGAACCTCGTTTGCCTTTAAAGACTTGGAGTTTGCTATCTGAGCAATTTGGCACCTGAGGTGTAGGATCTTGTCTGGAGTTAAGAATACCTTCATCTGCAAAGTGTCTAGCCGTGCCCCAATGAAGTCTAGAACTTGTATTGGTTGCAAATGGAATTTATGAACATTGACTGTAATTCCAAGTAGATCTGCCAACCAAATGAAATAATCTTGGGCCAGCTTGTTGGGAGCAGTGAAGAGCCAGTCGTCCAGGTATGGAAACACCTGAATACCCTGAAGCCTCAGGTGAGCTGCTACAACTGCCATTACCTTGAACACACTGGGGGCTATGGTGAGACCAAAGGGTAGGGCTCTGAACTGAAAAGGACTGGCTCCCAGCTGGAAGTGCAGAAACCTCCTGGAGCTCCTGTGTATCTTGATGTGGTAGTAAGCATCCTGAGGGTCTAACGAGCACATCCATTTGCACTCTCAGAGATGAGGTAGAATGGACTGTAGGGTGACCATCCGGAATTTCTGTTTGGCTACCGACAGGTTTAATGTTGACAGGTCTAGAATGGGCCTGAGGTCCCCCATCTTTTTTGGCACCAAAAAGCACCGTGAGTAGACGCCTAATCCGGACTGTTTGGGGGGGACCTGTTCGATGGCTCGTTTGAGAAGCAGCTTTGAAACCTCTAGAGCTGTGGCCTCCCTGTGAGCGGGTGTAACATCCGGGAGGTGTTTTGTAATATTTGGAGGGGCAACAAATGGGATAGAGTAACCTCTGGATATTATCTGTAAAATCCAGCGATTTGTCGTAATGGACTCCCATGCCACTAGGTGTAAGGACAATCGTCCCCCGACTGCCTCCAGAGTAGGACAGTCGGGCAACCCCTCAAGGCTGCTGACTGGGTCTATCAGAAAAGGGTTCCCTAGACCCAAAATTCCTGGGACCCCCTCTACCTCTGGGTCGGCGACGATCCTGTCCCCCTCTGCCTCTGGAGGAATAGTTGTCCAGAGAATCCTGGGAAAACTGAGATTTTCGGAACCACATCTTCTTGTGCCCTCCGATTCCTAGAGAAGGACCGCTGAGAGAAGCTGACTTCGACGGCACACAAAGTCTTCCCGTCCTTTTCTCTCATGACAAGTGTTTCACGTACTGTCTTTCCAAAGAGGGAAGAGCCGAAGGGAGCATTGATAAACGACGCCTTGAAATGGTCCGCGAACTGACACAACCTGAGCCAGGCATGACGCCTTATGGCCATGTCTGTCCTAGCCGCCCTAGCTGCTCCTTCCATAGCATGGGAAAGGAGCCACATTGACGTGTTTGAGAACGACTTCAGAGTAGACATTTTCGCTGAGAACAACTGTCTGTCCTGCGGCAATAAAGACTCTGGGGGCGACTCAGCAAATTCCGAAGCAAGGTCTCGCTGAAGCCGAATCACATGTGCCAAATAATTCAGCGCATGGACAGAAAAGGTTGCCGAGGACTAGACACGCTTCTCAAACCCATCCACCGACCTGGACTCCTTGTTAGGTGGGTGGACTGAGGAACTCCCCTGTGCTAGTTCCTTCTTTGTGGCCGCTGCAACCAACATAGCATCAACTGGGGCTCCTTTTGACCAGGGTTGTCTGTCAGAAGGGGGGGGGGGGATAAAACCTTGTCAGGGCGTTTGGGGATGGGTTCTACGGTGTCAGGCTCCTTCCATGCCCTCGTGGTGATGAGGTCCACCAAGGGGTCCGCTGGTGGTGACACCCAGGTAGTAGATGGGCCCGTGCCAAAGGCCTCCAGGAACATAGACATCCTCAGAAGGTTTTGGGGCTGACCAACCTCCCCTCTGGTGGAGGATCTCCATAATTTCTCCGAAGGAGACATCTTCAGGAGGTGACCTGGGGGAACCTTCTCCATCTAAGTCAGTGTCCATAGTGAGGGACTTGAGGGAGTCCAAGTGCCTCCTTTTGCACTTGTGCTTATGGTGACCCTCTTCAGTGGGACTTTTAGAAGGGGATCCGTGAGCCGCAGGGGTTTCCTCAGGGAAATTAACCTGGGGATTCTCTGGCACAGGCTGTCCCTGAGACAGGATGAAGGGAGTAGTCACCAAATCCAGGGGGGCCTGGGTGGTATTCGAGGGGGTGGGCTGGGGTCTCAATCCCTGGGAGAGAACCCTCTCCACCACTTCGAAGGCCGAGGGAGAAGCCCTCCTCGGATCCAAAGCGAGGACCGGAGCCAAAGCCAGGGTAGCCTGCGGTCCGAGAGAACGGATCTGAAAAGGTCAGAGCTGAAGAATCCATTCCCCCGGGTCCGACTCCCTGTCCGTGGCTCCAAGAGTCACTCGGATCCAAACAAGTCAGATCTGAGGAACTCAAAGTAACAGCCGGAGTCGAGGTTGGAGGAACAGTCGGCGCCGAGCTACTAGCTCCGAAAAACCTCGGATCCAAGAGCCCTGAAGCACGGATGGGGGCAGAAAAGAGGCATGGAGGTCCCCCCTCCAGAGGGAGAGGGGCCTGGAAAGACTCCCATCTGAATTTGGGTCTGAATAAATCTCTGCATCATCCTGTCCATATCCATGTCCGATCGACTCGGATCTGGCTGGTCTGCGCAGTGGGGAGGAAGGCCTCGGGTCCAAATGTTCCAACGGCTCCGGTGAGAAACGAGGAGACCGGAGCCGTGGAGAAACAGGCCCCATGATCTTAGATGGGGGGCTGAGAAAGAGCTCCCTGTCTGGGGATCTCTTACGATGCCTGTCCTTTTTCTCCCTTTCCTCTCTGCGCCTTTCTTTATCCTTTTCTTTCTTTCTCTTTTTCTTTGTCAGCCACACTGACTCAAGATTTGTCCTTAGAAGACCCATCACCAGAAGAAGAGGGAGGTCGAGTCCCTGTTTGGGTGGGAGGTGGTACACTAGAGACAGAGGCCAAGGCAGATTCCAGCATGGCAGCAGGGAGAAGGCCTTTGGCAACTAGCATGGCCTTACGATCCCTAAGGGCCTAGGGTTAAAACCTGAACAGACAGCACATTGAGTGGGCAAATATACCACTCCCAAGCAAATTACACACAGAGTATGACCATCGGCCGGGGAAAGCTTATGGCCACACTCTGTACATTTTTTAAAGACAGGCTTCGGCTGGTCAGCCATAGTCCTGCACTGAAAGGTACAAACACTACCTTTCCAAAACCACACACACACACATGTAGGGGAAGGGCAGGCCTAACTACTACTCTATACAAAAAAAAAAATTTATTTTTTTTTTCCTTCAAAACCACCGACGACCAAGCGAGATACTACACAAGAGGAGGAAGGGAAACATTTTACTCAAGCACACCTAGATACCAGAAAAAATAACACTTACTATCCCTGAGCTCAGAGCAAACAAGACCATGATGCACACTACTGGCATGGCAAATGAGATCTGGGAGAAGACAGGAGATGTAGGGCATTATGGGTAAGGGGAGGAGCTTGGAGCAGATGCTAGAAAAAAATTTGATGGCTCGGATCCGATACGGATCCGTATACCCACAGGTTGCAGATAAAATGAAGTTAACTACTTCAGATCTAGTACTTCACAGACACGGATTTAGAATATACTATCAGAGCCATTCAAGAGGGTATAGTAAGGTAGGATGAAGTGGAGGCAGAATATTAAATGCACATACTAGGCAGGCTTACTCTCTCCTTCTGCCATCAAGCAAATATTCTACAATACAATATGGCTCTAAAGTAAAGCATATCATGTATCAAGTCTGACAATCTAGCATTAATTTTATAAAACACCAAAAAAATAATGCACTATTTGCGACTGGAACTAAACTACAACTTTCATAAAATAATACATCCAAAGGAATCTAAATTTGCTCTGTATTTCCAAAAGGAAGGAGTACAAGAAAAACAAGTAACCAAGGAAAGGGAACAGATGTCAATCTACTTACAAAAGAACGATTTTAAAAAAGTCTTGCAAAATATGAGTGGACATGGCAATGTAGCTGGAAAGAATCTCCAACAGCAATGCTACTGGAAAGAATGCACCTGTACATTGCTTAGATTAAAAAACACTTGTACCTGGGCCAGAGTAGTGGGTCACATAATGAAGGAGCTGGC
The DNA here is from genome assembly GCF_019279795.1 of Protopterus annectens. Taxonomy (NCBI): domain Eukaryota; kingdom Metazoa; phylum Chordata; order Ceratodontiformes; family Protopteridae; genus Protopterus; species Protopterus annectens. Next base: position 1,910,403,118 of record NC_056737.1, read on the forward strand.
TGGGGAGGATGCTGAGACTCACCCATTCCATGAAAAGGAAGGAAGGAAGGGTGGGAGCTGTCAAAATCTTGCCAAAGTACCTCCATGTGGTAGATGACCTTGCTCCTGCAACAGGGACATTTGGAGAGACAGAATCCTGACTTGATAGCACAGCACTTCAGCACAATATTTTTGGTATGAAAATGGGCACTGTTGTTGGCTCAACACAGCGTGCTATTTGTTTCTAATACTTCCCCTGTTGACCAAAGAAGCTACAAATCCCTTCTGCATTACAGTCTTGAACTCCCCCTCCAAATGTGCAAGGCTGCTTGGGTGGGGGTGAAGGAATGAATAAGCCAACGTGGCATGGTGGCAGGTAGGGTAGAGGAGGGGACCAAAAATATAAAAAAAAATGAAAAATCAAAAGGAATCTGTCATTTTGCTGAAAATAAGCTGTTCTCAGTAAACTGGTCTCTTGGATAAGAAACTCAACCCGAGGTAAAAACATTAAATCACTCTCCGATGTATTTTTTTTTTAGTAATAGTATGCATAGATGTACAAGAAAGTAAACCTTCCTCCAGTGTGAATAAGACATTTGTACTACTGCCCTTTAATTGAGAGGCTGACTCTTTTCAACTGCTTTTGTATGTTTAGATCTAGTGCAGTTAACAAAATTTGCATAGAAAATGCCAGAATTCCATATTTTGTTTTACAATACTGAAGGAGCCATTCATTTTCAGATCTACAGAAAGTAATTTCAGAAGACTGAAGGAACTCTAATCACTTTTCATCAAAAAGAGAAAAACAATTGAAGACCAACTGCTTTGCTAGTGCACAAACAAGATTCAGTCCTCTGCTGCAAAAATCATCAGACCTCAAAAAGCAATAAACATTTTTATCTATTTATTGCACCAGACTGCAAAGATAATCCATCTGGCTATGAAACCCCTTTTCAGTGGAGGCCCAGGGAGAAAGGCTGCAAAAACATTACAATATACAGCAAAACAGAAACACGATTCAATTTAAAAATGAAAAAAAAATACAACGTTGAACCCATAAAGGCAACAAATTCCACTACATAAAACAGAAACTACAGTTTAGGAAAACATTTCAATTAAATTAAGAAATGAACAAACAAAATATATATATTTTTTGGACAAGAGATGAAAAACATAGCATTAATGCTGTGTCCACCAATCATTCATGTCATCGACTACTATGTTCTAAGGAAAACTATAAACTCTCCAGGACAGTGGAACCAAAGGATGCCCTGTTCCAGAAGGCCACATCTACTTTGTAATGAGTAATAAAGGTATGAGGGTTAATCCATGTAGCAGCAGCACAAATTGAATCCAATGGAAGTCTGGATTGAAAGGCAATGGATGTAGATACCGCTATAGTTGAATTCCCTTTGATTTTCCCTGGTGTTTCTTTATTGTGAGAATCATAGACATATGTGATGGTCTCAGTAAGCCATTTGGACAAGGTAACTTTTGAGATCGCCAAACCTTTTTTATTTTCTGAATAGGAGACAAGCAATTGGTCTGACTTTCTGATTTCTTTGGTCTTATGCAAGTAAAAATGTAACTGTCTATGCACATCCATTTGGTGGAGTTTATATACTCTGCCTTGTTGCCATAGTTAGGAAAAAACACAGGTAATTCTATATTTTGGTTTAAATTCACTTGAGAACAAACTTTTGGCAAGAAGGAAGGATTTTGTTCTGAGGGAAACTGTCTTTGTGAAAGATCAAATAAGGTGGACGGATAGACAAGGCTTGCAACTCTATTACTCTCCTGGCTGAAGTAATTGCCATCAGGAAGAGTGTTTTCCAAGATAAAGATTTAAATGAACAAGATGATGCTGGTTCGAAAGGGGGCAGGATCAAAGATGATAATACTACACTGAGGTCCCAAGGAGGAGGAGGTTCTCTGAAGGGAGGTCTTAACAGAAAAGTACCCTTGAGGAAGGCTTTGGATAGTCTATGGGACATTAGACTAGATCCCAATTCTCCCACATGATAATTAGAAACAGTAGCTAATTAAACTGAATAGTGGCTGCCGCTGCCCCTTGATTAAAGGTTTCCGTTAGAAATTCCAGAATTGCAGGTATAAATGATGTAAAGGGATCTATAGGTCTTTTGTTAGCTCAACAAGAAAACCTCTTCCATTTGATGCATAGAGTTTTAGTCGTCTGCTTGTGCGAGGAGACTAGAATGTGACGAACTACAGGAGACAATTCCGGAAGCCTGGCTAAGATTGGAAGTGGAGCAGCCAAGCTGTCAGCTTGAGGGTGTGGAGGGCAGGATGGAGAGTTCCTGACTGATGTGTCAGAAGATCTGGCACTGGAACCAGGATCCATGGGTCCTCCTGAAGGTAGGGCCAAAGAAAGGGGAACCAAATCTGACTAGGTCAGTATGGTGCAATGGAGAATTAACCTGCAGCTCAACAACTCTGCTTTCTGGATAACCTTTGGAATCAAGGGAAAAGGGGGAAAGGCATAAAGAAGACCCATGGGCCAACTGCTGCGAGGCAACAACGCTACCGCTGCACCACCGCAGATATATTCTTTTTTTCTGCATTTATAGTAATGCCTAGTTTTGAGAAGAGATGGATGGTGTAGTATCTTGCTTTGATCAGTAGCTGCTTGGTGGTGGCAGTTAGGAGCCAGTCATCTAAGTAAGGAAACACCTGGAATCCCTGACGTCTCAAGATAAGCCGTGACTACTGCCATGGATTTGGTAAATACCCTGGGGGCTGTGGTGGGTCCAAAGGGCAGAGCTCTGAACTGGTAATTACTGGCTCCTAGCCATAAGTGTAGAAATCTTCTTGCGCGCCTGTCCATCTTTATATGGTAGTACATGTCCTCGAGATCTAACGAGCACATCCAATTGTCTTTTCCCAGAAACAGGAGTATAGACCTGCAGTGTTACCATACGGAACTCTGACTTTTTCACCAACTTACTTAGTTTGCCGAGATCCAATATGGGTCTCCAGTCCCCTGTCTTTTTTGGAACTAAAGAACCTTGAGTAAATTCCGGATCCTAGTTAGTCTGTGGGGACTTCTTGGGTAACTTTTTTCTACCAACGTTTGGATTTCTAGTGTTGCTTGATTCCTTTGACCGGGTGGAACGTCTGGGATAACCTTTGAGGGATGAGGTGGACATTGAAGTGGATTTTGTATCCTCTAGATATAAATGGACTGTACCCATTTGTCGAGTCAAATTTAACCAGTCTTCGGGGTACAGCGATATTCTCCCCCTGAATGCCTCCAGAGATGGACAGGTGGGCCTCCTTTCAGGAGCGCTGGAAGGGCCTAACAGAGACCGTATCTCTGTCGCCCTGGTTATGTGGACCCCCTCTGCCACATGGACGGAGTCTTCCATTATTTACCCCTCTGCCCTTGGGGGGGGGGGGGGAGGATCACCACGAGAGTCAGATAAGGCTCCTTTGGACTTGCGGAACCACATTTTTCCACACTTTTGACCTTTAGGATAAGGTCTGGTAGGAATAGAACAATGGACTCCAGACAGAGTCTTACCATCTTGTTGGCTCCTGGTGAGAGTTTTTCACTTTCAGCCCAAATAATGACGAGCCATCAAAGGAACTGTCAAAGGAAGAATGGAAAGGTTTGACAAACTCACAAAGGCACATCCAGGAATGTCTAAGAAGAGCTATTCCTGTGCCTGCTGACCTGTTCACTCCATCATCTGGATAAGATATGAGGCGCATGGAGGAGTTATATATGGAGGTTAAGGTTGCAAGCTGGGAATTAACCTTATCAGATAAGTCCTGGGCTGTAGCACCTTGCAGGGTGTCTCCCAGCTCATTTAGGAGATTCCTCTGAAGTCACGTGACATGCGACAAATAATTCAGCGACCATAAGGTAAAGGCAGCTGAGGAGAACATACGCTTCCCATATCTGTCCATCGTACGAAAATCCTTGTTTGGTGGATGAACAGATATAGGAGTTGCAGCTAACTCCTTTTTTGTGGCCGCTGCCACCACCACTGCATCTACAGGAACCCCTTTTGTTAAATACTGCCTATCTTCTGGGGCCATAATGAACTTATTAGGCCTCTGCGGAACGGGGTCTACTGAGTCGAGAGAGTCCCACACCTTTCGACTCACCAAATCCATGAGTGGGTGGAAAGGTGGAGACACCCAAGAGGTGGAGGGGCGAGAGCCAAATGCCTCCAGGTATACAGACTCATCTTCAGAAGGGAAAAGGGACTTCCAGCCCCCTCTGCTTAAGGATCTCCAGGATGTCTGAAAAGGAGACATCCTCAGAGGGTGACCATGGGGACCCTTTTGAATCCTCCAAGTCAGTATCAGAAGTGACAGACTCAGGGGAGATTATGTGCTTCCTCTTACACTGTCTCTTCCAAGGGACGTCCTCAGGGGGATGCTCTGGGGAGGTATCTGAAGAGGGGGATTCACCCATTGTGGGTTCCTGGGGCACTGGCTCTCTAATCTGTGGGTGATGGAGGGGTAATAAGAGGTGGACACTGGTCCCTTAGGGGGAAGAGAGACTGGAGCCGAAGGTGGAGCAGACTCAGTTAAGAGCACATTCTGCATCACCTTGAAGGCACCGCGGTCCTGGGCTGAAAGAGACTCTGGCCCCAAGAAGCCAGGAGATCTCTGTGGCACCAAGGAGGGTGACTCCGAGGCAGATGTGGGAGCCAAACTCACCTGAGTCAAGGCACCAAGTGGGAGAGCCGGTTCCGACAAGGGTCCGACTCAACTCCCCCCCCCCCCAGAGCCGACCAGGGAGTGTCGGCCCCCAGATCCCTCAATGGACGAAAGCATCAAGGAAACTGGAGCGGACGTCGGAGTAGAGATATCAGTAGTGATTACTGGCTCTGGTGGTTCCAGCACAATGATTTCCATACTCTCTTAACTCCAAGCTTGTTCGAGTTGGAGGAGGAATCGGCTTAGTTGGGGGTGCCGGTTGTCTGCTCCAAGATCCAATGGGCTGGGCTTGAGAGAATTTCTGCTAGGGCCAGGGTCCGAAGCAACCTCTTCACTACCCGCTCCATGTCATCATCCGATAGCCTGGAGGATCTAGAGGAATGACTGGAAGACTTGTGGCTAACTGCCACCGACTGTAGTAAAGGAGATACCGACACCGAGTGAACAGGCTCCAAGGACGGTCCTTTTTCGGCTCCACGACAGTTCAGATGAGACAGATGGAACAGAGGGAGAACCATGTTTCGCTGGCCCGACAATTTTCGGAACCGAAGAAATATCAAGTTTGGTGCCGCTTGTCGGCTCAGACACAGGAGCCGATGAATAGTATGATTTCCTTCGCCCACTTTTAATAAGCCCCTCAATATAAGCTTATTTCTCCTCTCCTGCAAGACCCTGGCACTAAAACTATGGAAGATGGAGCAGGAATCTTGAAGATGGAGTGGTCCCAGACAGTACACACTAGTGTGTCAGTCAGTAATGGACATTTTTTTGAGTGCAGGAATATCACTTTTTGAATCCTGACACATGTTCCTTAGACATGCTAGCTAGAAGGAAAAAAACTCAATAAACGTTAGAAAAAGTTGTATCTTTTATAGAAAGAGAAAGATAGCAAAAAACTGGTTTAGAGACCCAAAAACAGAACAAGGTTATTATGATAGAACTAGTAAGTAAAACAGATAATTATTAGGAAGTAACTATTAGAAATATATAAAATATTAAATTTTACAAGCCTGAGCCAGTGAAGACAATCCCAAAGCTTCACGTGGCAAATGAGATCTGGGGAACAGCCGCTAAGCACTGTGGGATAGGACTCAGCCTCAAGCCAGTAGAAGCTCTCGAGCTTTAGTATAGGCCAGGTCGGAGCAGAGTTTCGGCTCCAAACCCAACCAGCAAGAATGAAGGCGAGATGGGACAACATAACATCAGTAATTTAGAAAGTGTTTTCTCACAGTATCGCAAAACGGAAAGATTCATTTCAAAATATCGGGCAGCACAAAGCACAAGTAAATCTTATCAGTTCATTCAATTAACGTGTACATTTCAAAGATTACTGCATGCATGAACGCATTTATTTAAGACAGCTAGAGAGGGAATTGAGTCACTGAAATTATACTGTGTAATCTCGCAGCTCTTTACTGTGCTTTTATATCCATTTGCTTTGATTAGCTATCAAACCCTCTAGCAGAAAGTCAAGTGATGCCTCCAGCAATGATATGCTTATCACCTCTCTAAAAATAGCAACATTTGGGGTTACGTGCATTCTTTAAATGCAAAACAGAGTCGCTAGGAGTAAAAACAAGACATCAGTTTAGGCTACATCCCTGAAAAAGAAAATTGCACATTAATCTAAGTTTCTAAATATATCAATGTTAAAGGGGGAAAAATATGTCACTATGCTACTAATAGTCATTATCTATGCCCATATGCCCATTAATTTTACTCCACATATATAACTTAGCTGAAAAGACTACATCACTTTATTGTATTACAACCATCACATATTAACATGTAATGCATGGTTTGGATGTGGTTATGCTGTGATGTACTCACTCTGTGAAGTCTTCAATATCAAAACACCAACAGATGCGAGTATATCACAGCAAAAACATGCTCTAACCATATATTATTGCTTTAGCGTTACAAATTGAACAAGTTGTTCCACAGAAATAAACTGGGTATTTGAGGCCTCAGAAATGAGCATTAAAACTTGCAAACAATTAAACCTTTTTTCATTTGATTTCCAAAATGTACATCTTTGGAGTGATCAACATAAAATTACTAAATTCATTCCATTGAAAGGCTGTCTCTTAGAAAGACAAAGCCATATAACATTCTTGCCAGGTATTCATAGTCACTTCTGCAAATTCAATAGAGGTATTCCTGATGCTTACAAATGGAGCGTAGCAAAGGAAAGATTCAGTCATTTACCCTAATGCAAAAAACTAAAAACATTGAGATGCAAATGAGAACTGCTGAAAAGCGTAGTACACTAATGAGGTGGCTTTGCAATTCACAGACCGACATCCTTGCGGTACACACATTTGCTGTTAAACGAGGATTTGCCTTTGACATTGGAGTTGCAATCCGTGAATTTGTTTGTCCAAGTATGCACAAGCACTCCCCCGACACACAAATTAATTATTTCCCCAGCAACCTCTTCATTAGTTTGTATTAAATATGCACAAGGACTAAAATTACACAATAAACTATCCTGCCCAGCAATCACTTCAGCAGTTTGGACCATATATGCACAAACACTTCCTTGACACACAAATTATTTCCCCAAGCAACCCCTTCAAGAGTATGCCCAGGTATGCACAAGCACCAAAATGAAACATTTCTGCAAGGAACATTTCTTTATATGCAAAATAAAAACAAACATTCACCCAAGCGACCCCTTCAGTAAAATGTCCAGGTACGCAGAAGCACCAACTGATCTGGCGCAAGTTCAGGGCTAATTACGCACTAAGTATTCAAATGAAGATTCATATCCATGGATAAGCCCCTTAACTTAGCAGTTATCTCCCTATTGGGAGGTGGGGTGTTTCCAGCAACTCCTACTCATCTTCAAATGCATGCTGACAGTCCAGGATTTGCAAATCTACACATTACCAATTTCTGGACCATTACTCCAGACTGTGAATACCTCAACTTGTTTAACTCAACAGCTTGATATTAAAAAATATAACTTGATCTTTTATGGTAAAAAGAGAGAACAATATATACTGAAAAATCCAGGAGCTCGGACAAATGGTCACACCAAGAAGAACAAGTCCCAATAATAGAACATATCAAAGGTGAGACCAAACAAAGCCAAATAAATAGATCAATAGACACTTTATTGTAGTAAGCGCTTTCATAGTACTATAACACTGCTTCTTCACACGATAAAAAAAAAAAAAAAAAAATCAATAAAACCATCATTTATATGTCATTAAAACATCAGCTTATAATCACAATTAGATGAATAGCTTTTAAAGAAAGTCAGTCTAAGCTATCCATAAGCAATCATTCAAAAACAAGTAACCATCAAAAATAAAAACATAACATTATAAACAAATAAAAATGTTATTATACACATAGATTATTTACTTCAAACTCCTAGCAGCTAAAATCAGTTTCAGGGGAACTTTATCATTAAGCCCCTTGCCACAGTCTGCCCTTAACCTAATAATCCATTTACTTTCTGCTGTCTCAGTCCTATTCACCAGATCATCCCTTCGCTCACTGGGACTAATAAGCTGTATCACCATAAATTTAAGAGTGTGAAGATCCATGAAGGACAACATGCTTGGTCAAGGTATTACTGCAGATACTATTTCTGATATTACAGACGTGTTCCCTTAGCCTATCCTTAAGGTGCCTTAGCCTATCCTTAAGGTGCCTATCAGTTTTTCCAACATAAAATGAGTGGCACTCCATACAATAAGCGAAAGAGAAAGGTATCACAAACAGCCCGCACATTAAACCTGAATTCCTTCCTAGCATCAGGATGTACAAAGTTCCCAGATAGGACAAATAAATATCACAATAATTACACCTGACACAGGATATCATACCAGAGTCCCTATTGGGTATGTGTGTAGGCATGTCAAATTTAAGGCAACATAAAAGCATCTTATAGGTTTTTTTTAAATTTTTATATATGGAACCAGGTGTGTCACCCACTATCTCACCGATATGGTCATCCACAGTTAATATATATCAATACTTCTTATAAATATCTGTTAATTGTTTAACATTACTTGAACTTGACTCGATTAAAACAAGGGCATGTAAAGCTTGGTCATTGACTCAGCTTTCTTACTACTGACTATATTGGACATTTTTAACCCCTCTGAGAAATAAGTTATCCCTTCATTCTCCCTTAACATAGGGACCCTGGATAGAATACTATTTACAAAAAATTTCTCACTTAAGGGATCTAATTTGTTTACTAAAAATACAACATAGAACCAAACTTGATAAAATAATGAACAGAAGGAAACCAACCGGAAAGAATCAGCAATGAAGAAGTCTTGATATACTTAGGACGAAAGCACTAAATATTCCTAATAAATACTGTGCTGTGCTTTCCGGGTGGTTTCCTTCCGTTTATTATTATATCTAATTTGTTTAAAAACTTAGTGTCTTCAACATTTAATCTAGATTCCCTTATTGCTTGGCCTTTCACTATATTGTTAAACATGTGCATAGCATGGATGCTGCTCCTGTGCAAATGTGTGTTCCTGTGGCAATCTTTCTTAAAAGTCTCTGTAGTAAAATTCCCCTTGGCATCCCTAATAACTAACATCATGAAAATGTACTCGTAAGGGCGAACAAACCATGGTATACCTTAAAAAAGTAGTACTAGTGTTCATATAATCAAGTAGCATTTTAAGGTCACTGATTGTGCCTGTACATACCATGACCAGGTCCTCCACAAAATGTCTACAAAACGAAATGGACCACTTCAGATGGCACTTAAACTAGTCTCCTCCCATCTTGCCATAACCATATTGGTGTAGCTATGGGTAATGGAGGTGCCCATAACTACACCATCCTTTTTTAAGTATATGGTTTGGTTAAATACAATATTATTATCATCAAGTACAACCTCCATAAGCAAACATAGTAAATCTATCAAACTTTTTCCATAGTCACCATGTAAAATCAAAAATTCCTCAACCATTTTAAGACCTATATGGTTGGGAATAACAGTAAAATAGTGATTGTACATCAAAAGTTACTAATAAATAATTCCTGTCTCAAAATGAGACTTTACAAACAAGCCATGTAAAAAATTGCTATGTATCTTTTAAAACAAACTCATTCTTATACATCTGGTTTCAGATTTCTCTCTATAAAGACAGATAAAGGTTCAGTGCACCAGTTCCTCCCAGAAACTATAGGCCTGAGAGGAGGACAATTTGGGTGCTTATGAATCTTTGGTAGACCCTGTATAACCGGTATTGTAGGATAATTGATTTTGAGATAATTACACTGCTGCTGTTTATACTGGTAATGGACTACATCAGCAAACAGGTTGGAGGGGACAGAGCAACAAAGCTGCTGTATGCAGACGATGTGGCAGTACAGGCAGACTCTGATCTAGAACTTCAGCAAAGGATAGGAGAATGGAATGCCAATCTGAAGGCACATGAGATGAAAGTAAGCACAGATAAGACAGTGGTAATGGCAGCAGATTGGGGAAATCAGAAGAAGCTGAGAATAGAGATAGATGGGAAGATAGTGGAACAGGTAAACAGCTTCAAGTACCTGGGAGGGGTGGCTGAGGAGAAGGGTAGTCTGAATGAAGATGTCAAAGCTAGAATCAGAGGGGCTGCAGCCAACTGGCATAGAGTATCAGGTGTAGTATATGACAGAAGAATGCCAAAGAAGCTGAAAAGTAAGGTGTACAAGACAGTGGTGCGACCAGTACTACTGTATGGTACAGAAACCTGGGCAGTAAAGGCAGAACAGTTGAAGAAGCTAGAGGTGATGGAAATGAAGTGCCTGAGAAAGGTGGTAGGATACACACTGCGGGACAGGCGAAGAAATGAGGACATAAGAGCAGAAGCCAAAGTAGCTCCAAGTAGCTCCAATTGCAGAAAAGATCAAAGAAAACAGATTACGATGGTATGGGCACATGTGTAGAAAAGCAGAAGACAATCTGGTAAGGGAGATTTGGGACAGACGGAAGAAGGTAAGAGGAAGCGAGGGCGTCCAGCAAAGAGGTGGATGGATTGTGTGAAAGAAGATTTGCGACAATCAGGCATGAGTGTTGAAGGCAGGAGAGTGGCACTGAAATCGAGAGAGTTGGCGACAGTTAATACGATACCCCGACCCCATGTAAATGGGAAAAAGGGGATGATGATGATGATATACAGCTGAAAATCAATCATTTCACTCAACCAACAGTCAAAGTATTTCTTATCATGGCATTACTTCATAGGTAGGTACTAGGCTATCGGCCCTAGGGCCCATACAAACCTAGCCAAAAGATGTACCCTGGCTTTCGCCACCCAAGAAAATTATTTTCCTGTGCCCCTCTCGAGCATAGCCACAGAAGTGATCCCCAGGGTGAATTTCCCATTTCCCATCCAATCAAGATTTTTCTTTAAGAGTGCTAATGAGGAGCTCTGTTTGACATAGATAGGTAGTCTGTTCCAGAGTATGGGAAGTCTCTGGGATAGGAATCTATCCCTCCAGCATGTTCTGTTTATTGTGGTGACAAGGTTAAGGTCCCTAGAGCGTGTAGCTCGGAGGGATTGGGATTTCTTTAAGTGGAGCATGTCCAACAGCTCTGGGTTTGACATAGCTTTGTATGATAGGCAGAAATCGCCCCTGAGTAGGCGATATGCGATTGAGTAAAGCTGTAGCTTTTTGAGACCGTCTGCATAGGGCATCTGTTTGAGGCCAGTAATTGTCTTTGTGAGGTATTTCTGTGGTCTTTCCAGTTGTTGCAGATGCCTTGTGAGGTACATACCAAAAAGGGCGTTGTACTCTATAATGTGTCTAATGAGTGATGAGTAGAGGGGAACAATGACCTCTTTTTTTCTGGATGAGAATCCTTTTGTGATGAGATGAGCCACGTAGAAGGACTTCCTGACCACTGTGGCGATGTGATTATCAAAGGAGAGACTACTGTCCACCTGTGTCCCAAGGTCTCATCACATTTTCGGCATTAAGTAGACTACCAGCTATGTGGTAGTTCATGGGTACAGAGTTTTTAACAAAGGGGATGACAATACACTTTTTGGCATTGAGCTTCAGGCCATGGCTTTGACACCAGGTATCTGTCTCAGTGAGGCCCTTTTGTAGTTTGTCCACATCGTTAGGAGTTTCGATTATGGCTCCTAGTTTGCAGTCATCTGCAAACTTCGTTAGCCAAAGACCTTCTGTGTTGGCCTGCACTTCAGAGAAGTAGATTCCAAATAGGAGAGGACCCAGGACTGAACCCTGTGGTACTCCACTTGTCACTGGTCTGATGTCGGATTTGGAATCCACTACTTTCACAGTGTGGGTTCTGTCCATGAGCCAGTTGGCAACCCATCTTGTGACATAGCGATTTATACCTAGTTTAGTGAGCTTATCTATAATTCCAGAGTGGGGGATGGTGTTGAAAGCCTTGGCGAGATCTAGATAAGCTGTGTGAACCATTTTACCCTCATCTATGGCTTTGGTGACTGCTTCAAAGAAGTCAACCAGGTTTAGGAGACATGATCTGCCTTTTACAAATCCAAACTGAGTAGGGTCCAGAGTTTGGAGATTACAAATGTCTTTGTTTACGAGTTCCATGATGATACGTTCCATGGCCTTGCAAACCAGGCTAGTCAGGCTAATGGGGCGGTAGTTCCCGGGGTCCATCGTGGCTCCCCCTTTGTGGAGTGGGATAACTGTCATGGTGCGCCATTCAGTGGGTACAAAGCCTGAGGTGAGGCTATGATTGAACATGGTGCTTAGGTAGGGTGCCAGTTCATTCTGTAGTTCGTGTAGAACGCAGCCTGGGATATTGTCTGGTCCCATGGATGCTGTGTTCTTGGCTTTGGAGAGTGTGTTTTTTACCTGTGCAGCCATGATTATAGGAACTTTGCATTCTTCGGGTATAGAGATGGGCCCTCTAGGGGGTAAAGGTGGGTAAAGTTAGCACTGAACCTATCTGCTAGGATGTTGGCAATCTTGAGTAATAACCTTATATTACAGTAAACTCTCAGTTAACTGGCTCCCATGGGGATTGGTAGATGACAGATAACAGTAGTTTCTGGTTGCTTGAGGGTTATTAAAAATAGGCCTGAGTAATACTATACTCTATACTGTTTGGTTTGACTTGTTCAAAGGTTGGGGAAAGAAGGAATTTACTCCTATCTTCCTTTATAAAACTCTAAAAACATAAGGTATGTTTCTGCAGGGGAAACAAAGTGCAACACATGAAAATTGTAGTCTATTTCTTCGATATTTTTTTTCCGGTTGATTGACAGTGCCAGCTGCTTGTGTTCCGGTTAACTGAGAGTTTGCTGTACTGTCATTTAACATTTGTTTCACTGCTGCAACATACTGGTTATGATTCATAACTACTACAGGACCACCCTTAAAATTGGCAGGTCTAATAACTATGGAGGTGTCCAACTGTAAGCTTCTCAAGGCTTCCTTATGACCACTCATTAAAATTACTATAAACTCTGCTGCCCTTTTGCTTTTCAAGTACCTTATGAATTTCATTCTTGCAAACTTTTAAAACATTCAAATTAGGAAGTAAAACAGGTATGTAAGGTGCTGGGTTTCTTGAAATAAAGTAAATTATCTGTCTGTCTGTTACGTTTCAACATTACATTCCAGGTGAAACATTTCAATAGTGTCCGTTACCTCTGATATGCTTGCTGGAAAGAAAAAAGTCCCCTTTCTAATAATAAAAGTTCATTCATACTTAATTCTCTTGATGAAATATTCCACATTATAGAGTTAGAGCGGGTTGCCACATCTTTAACGTGTGGACACTAAGTTGGGGTCCACCTACCTTTTCTCCCTGCCACGACTTCTGAAGCGTTCCAAGTTCTTGGTGTGTTCACAGCTTATAGGGAATGGGAGCGATGGAAAATCCAGATTTAAAGCACTGCTGGCAATGTGAGAGCTCCCTCTAGTGGCGGAGTAGCAGAAGATTTCAAAGCATCAATATGCTTCTCAAAAGGGGCATGTACTTGAACCTGTGTAATAAAACTGGCTCCACTAAAATTGGTATAGCTATCTGTTGTGGAGACCATCTCCGATTCAGCATTCATCTTGGCCCCTTCACAGTTGGAGCTGTTGATATCAGTCACTAAATACACAGTCCGATTCCTCTGTTCCGGTCTTGGCCAAGCAAAAACATTACCTTCATCAAAATCATTTCTATCATGATTTAACTTCTTTATTTTAGAGTTAAGAAGCCGTTGCTCATATCAAACATAGCAGAATCAATAATCCCAGTCATCCTCTCTTCTACCAAAGTGGCAGGGAATCCTTCATACAATAAATTTTGTTCTTTCAAGATGCTGTCAACTAGTTAAGTTTCCTCAGGTTTAAAATAGTCCACTGTCAGCTGCAGATAATCAAAACTTAACTAAGTTTTTGCCATTTAGCAAGTAAAGCTGGATAATGTTCCCCATAAGTTGGCATATTTAAAACCCTCAGCCCACGGAGGACCAACTTTCATTTTTAAACTGGCTTCAGAGTGGTATCTTTGCAACTGTAGCCATTTCAATTTAAATAAACCATTTTCTATTTTGCTTGTCATGGTCCTAAACAAATTTTAGTACACATTAACTGCATCTTATTCATGACATGGTGGATTATCACTCAACAATGGATTCATATCTGCTGTTAACGAAATGAGACGTTGTTTCCAGATGCTATTTTAACCGAGTTCTCTGGATTGTAAGCCAATTCAATCTCCTTAATACCACCTTCGGCCATTGCTCTACGCACCCAGAGCAAAACAACAATATATGCTGAAATATCTAGGATTTCAAAAGCACATTATTTGTCCTCCTCTCAGCCCTATACTTTCTTGAAAGAACTGGTGCACTAAACTTTATCTATTTTTATAGAGAGATATCTGAAACCAGTGTTGTATAAGAATGAGCCATTAATACAATCATCCACTTTGTATCACTGAAAAACTCTCCCAGCTAGGTGTTAACCCTGACATCACTAAACAGGTGAGCTAATGAGCTCACCAACAGAACACATACTGTCAAAGTTGGTGACTCCACATTTACCAGTAAACCAGTCACTAGTGGTGTACCACAAGGATCTGTATTGGGTCCTTTACTATTTGGAATCTATTTCTAGGACGCCCAGGCTAAAGTACAAGGCCTTTGGCTTACCAAGTTCGCTACTGATTGTAAAGTAGGTGCAATTATTGAGTCCCCTGACAATGTTAACATGTTACAGGTGGAGCCAACACAAACAAATGACTGGTGCCAAAGTCACGGTCTAAAACTAAACACAAAAAAGTGCACTATTATCCCATTTGGCAAAGTGGAATTCCCCATGAATTACAATACTAACAGTACCCCTCTAAGTTCAAACCCAGGGGTGCAAGATCTGGGAACACAGGTTGACAATCTAAACTTTGACCACCAGGTTTCCATGGTGATAAGAAAATCCTTCTACATTGTGCATGTCATATGTAAAGGCATCACATCCAGGTATAAGGATGATACAACCCCACTTTACTCAACCCTAATCAGGCCATAAAAAATGCAATTTAACAACAGCAAAGATATATCTATATATACACATATATCTATATATACATATATATATATATATATATATATATATATATATATATATATATATATATACACATATACACACACACACACACTATATATATATATATATATATATATATATATATATATATATATATATATATATATATATATATATATATATACATACATACACACACACACTATATTATATATATATATATATATATATATATATATATATATACACACACACATATATATATATATATATATATATATATATATATATACATATATATACGCATATATATATATATATACATACATATAGACACACTATATATATATATATATATATATATATATACACATACACACACACACACACACATATACATACATACCCACATATACACACAGACACATTTTATATATACATATATATATATATATATATATATATATATATATATATATATATATATATATATATATATAGAGAGAGAAAGAGACACACACACACACACACACCAAGGCTTCACTTGTTGCAAGTCCCTCTGAACAAAGCAAATAACTAAAAAAATGTATGCACTGATTCAGATTGTGTATGCCTGGCTACAACCTTGAATAAATGTATTAAATTTGGGGTGAGTTGTGATCAAGTAAAGGAACAAGAATATAGAGATGGTGAAAATATAGGTGGCAATTTAGGGTCATGATTGGGACTGAGAAATATAAATGGTTCAAAAGTACTTAGCAAACACAAGTCGGCCACTATTTTATCTTTGACATACAGCACCATTTATTCAGGGTTTACATCACCACTGACTCTAAAAACATTTGGAAAAAAGAAAAAAAAAAAAAAAAAAAAAAAAGAAAAACAGCAGTTGTTAGCTGTAATATTAGAAGAGTTCTGAAAAAGAAATCACAAGGAAAAGAAAGAAACAAACAAACAAAACGAGAGAACATGATTTTACCTGGGACCGCTGTTTCAAAATGTCAGAATCAACCTCTTCATACCAAACTAAGTCCATGTCAGAGATCAACAACCCATAGCAAGTATCCTGGAAACAAGCCTTTGCAATAAAGGAAACATCTCCAAGGGTGACTGAAGACCAAGGCTGAACTAGGAGGCCATCTGCTATATTTGATGATGCCTGCATTCTGCAATAAGAGAAATACAGACATTTAATCAGCTTCAGACACCTTTTATTAGAAAACAGGAAGAGTATAACAGTTTTCAATTTCTGGCTACAAATTAACAATGCAAGATAAGAAAGGTTCATCTTAGTAATATAGGTAAAGAATATAGCAAAGCTTAATTTAGATGTTTTTCTTTATTTATTTGAAACTTTCCTGCAATGTTATTTTAAAAATTTCCTGTGATTTTGAACTTTGATGTAACTATGAATATATACAGAGTATTTTCTTGTTCTTTTATTATTTATTAGTAAATATATTTAAACCTTTCAATGTGGCGGATCTGTCTAGAGAAAGTTCTGAGAGTACTTGCATATTTATTTGGGGACAATGTGTATGCCACTCCTAATAGCTTTGCTCTTGGTCAATCTACCATTTGTATTAACAGTAACATTACACAGTAAGACTGGAAACCCTCTGTTAAGGGCCTTAAAATAGCTGATAAGGAGTTGGCTGGTAGCAGTGATAACTACCTTATAGTCTGGGCAAAAGGGGGCATAGCTAGTAAACATGTGCCAGCCTTTCCCAGGGTGTGTGTGTGTAAATCAAACCTCAAAGAGTATGTGTGTCAGCTACTTGGGCAGGGACATGAAGCACTGGTTGGACAGAGAGGGTGCTGGAGGTCTTAGTTTGGCCACTCAGCTGAGATCTCAACTCTACAGCTGTGCCACTGGGGTCTTACTGGGGATCTGGACAAAGAGAAACTAGCCCTGGAGTTACTGTGGTCTGTGTGTGCTCTTAAGGGAAATTGCACTTGATGCAGAGAGCTGCATCTGGTAATACTGTGTGTGTACTTGTCAATCTCCTAAGGTATGTCCCCCACTGGTGCCAGTGGTGAGGATTAAGGCTCCTTTATTATTGCTGCCAGTCGTGGGGCGTCACAGCATGTAATTAAAGTACCCTCAATAATGTTTTTGTTTTGGTTTAGTCATTCAAATAATAGCATAAACAGACTATACTGGTTTTTAATTTTTTTTTTATTAATCTGAAATAAAAAAAAATGGTCTGGGAATTCAAAAAATAAAGCATCTCTATTACATTCTACCAATTTACACACTCCACAAATCAGAGATCTCTTTACGACATGGAGTTTGCAGTGTTTTTCTTCAAAAATGCCCTCATCTGACCAGGAACCTGAAAACAAATCCTCACCTAACCATTGCATTCTCATCCAGGTAACAGTGACTCTTTACTATGCCATTCCTAAAGTGTCACTTATCAGCAAACCAGAAGTACCACTGATTATGTTTATAGTCCTTACAGTGTAAAGTAGCTAGCTCTTGAAAAAGAAAAATAGTCCCAGGTATTATTACTATGAGCATGGTAAGAAACAATCCCCTGTAATCCCTACCTCCCCCCAAACCTACCTCTGGACTCACCACTCCTCAATCTACTCATCAACCAACACTACAGAACCATCTTATTCAAATAATACCTTTACTCTCTGGAGCTTGACAACAAATTACAGTACATATGTTATTTTTGCATTACATTACCCGAGACTTTAAATACCCAAAGACTCTTATATTTTCAACAAAATCTACGGGTCTCCACCACATGATCTATAATATTATCAGTGAACGCGTTCAGTCTCAAAAGATGAAAATAAAGTGAAGTTGCTTTTTGTGACCCAAATGCAGGAAAACAGTGGCACATTGCATCACAGAATTCTTAAAATAGGTACTTTGATTAATTAATGTATTAAATAACATACTCTGGAACAGGGTCCCCATTTATGTGAAGCAGAGTTCCTTCCTAAACCAAGTTAAGTATAACTTGGATACATGGATGGGGAAGAGGAAATTCAATTCATCGCTGGTTTGGATCTTATGTCTCTAATAGGTACAGGCAGTTACAAATGTTTCATCTCTAAAGCCCCTTCTTACATTTACTAAAGGTACCAGAACTTCTCAAGAGATCTGAGATGCATGGCTAGGCTTAAAAAGGCCCCAGTGGTCATTAGCCTAGTACACACCTATAAACCTATGAATTACAGACTTTATAATGTTAATAAGGAGTATGGACTCCCAGACTCAGCCTTAACAGAGATCATCTAGAGAGACTATTGCATGGTGCATTGATAAACCTGCTCACCAAATCTACTGCCCAACATTATGCAATGCTCAAACTGTACAGACTTCATACTAATTAATAATAGAAGATTTCATTTTATATCTATTCTCCCAAGAAAATACTTTCTATTTTTAATAATTAGCAGAGACATTCCTAGTGGTAACATGGACAGCCACGACATCAATACCTACAACGGAGTTAAGCATCACATTTTTCAGGCACTTGTTATGGGACAAGATTAGCTATTAAAATGTACACTCATTTCAGTTTATTAATAATGCTATAATATAATTGTTAAAAAGCAAATATAATTTGTATGCAGGGCTGGGAAAAATACAGCTTCATAAGCTAAGGTTATTACTAAAACCTAACTGCATTTTTTTTTTAATATGTAACAAGAAAAGAAAATTAAGTGTTGCATGAAGTTGAGACATGTTAGTTAATACAAAAAGGAATTTGTTAGCCTGACTCCACCAGGCCAAGACGTGTGCTGTTGCTAGGAAAGATTTAAAACATCCAAGGTCAAGAACAAGATCCCTTGAAAGCAGGTGGATCATGCATAAAAAGTGTTCATGTGACATCTGAGGAGAAAATCACGAGGGATGAGGAGATTTGAAAAGTTTTCTATTAGATAAAATCATTGTAATGTAATAAAACAGCAAGACCAGTTTTGATAAGAAAATGTATAAAAGATGTAGTCTGTCTCACTTCAGTGAGACTATTTTAACATCGGCTATGAAGATTTTCTCCCAGCGCTGTAAGACTAAAATTTCTGTTTGCACATCCTGAAGTGTTGTTCCTGACTAAAGTCATACAACGTAAATTCTTAATGTTATTTATTTATGACTATAACAATTTGGTGCCGTTCTCTAGATCTGAACTTTGTTATTGCTACAGGGCAGTTCTGGAATAGGGCCCAAAAAACAGATTTTCTGTGAATTCCACACTGCTTTGTACGGAATAGTCAGAGACTCAGATGTGCAGCTATTCAGGGTGTGCAAACATACTAGCCTTGGCAGGGAAATTGTTTTGTAAGGGGAAGGGGTTGGTTTGTGTTTTTTCTTTCTTTTTTTAGACAATTTTAGCAAAATGTAAGAGCATGACTGTTTGTAGTACAAGTGCATGACTGTGTTTTTGTTTGACTGAGTTGTCTGTAAGGTATACAAGTAATAGTGAGAGGACCCCACAGCAAAAGAATATACCTTGTGTCGAGGATGGTACCCTCAGGATTGAAAGTTAAGTAGTATGAGAGATGTTGTATTCTGTCAATGTATTAATGTATGAGAGAAAGAAAACAAAAAGTTAAAGTTAAAACAAGTTCATGAGCCCACCGCATGATTGGGACATAGACTATATACTGTTAAAACAAATTCATGAGCGTCATGCATGATAGGACATAGAGGTATGCATTGTTAAAATAAATTCATGAGCCCAAAGCACGCTGGGACTTAGTGCAATTGTATGAAACTACCCTTAGAGGGTCCAAAAGAGTGGTCAGTTCTGGACACAGTACCTATCCACCCCGTTATCCCGACCGCAATGCTGGAGCTGCAACGTTGGAGCTTGCTCAGGGACGAAAGCAAGGGGATGCTGTGGGAAAAGGCTGATCAAAACATCTCCTCTGTTGCTGCACACCGACAGACTTCGTACCCTTCCCTCCCTGTATGGTGTGTGGATTACTACAGTTTTCGGTCTTTGGAACTGCCAGGATCCAGGAGTTGTAAGGTAAGCCTAACATTTTTATTATTACTTATTTATAAAATAAGAAAATGGGAGCAAAGATAAGCAAGTAAGATCAAATTTCTGAAAAGGAACACCTGCATATTTTATGCATTTTAACTATGGGAAGGAAAGCTTACTAAGAATTGTGCTGGTGGGGTATTTCCATTAAATGGAACTTATGATAAGACTAAATTGCTGACACTGAAAGGTATTTTTGGAGAAAAGAAAAGCAAAATAAGTGGGGAACAAATGACCTCATTTTATTCTTGGTACAGTGAAGCACTTAAAAGGGAAAAGGAGTCAGCATTAAGAGGGTTGTAGGATGTTAATGAGAAATTGTTGCAACAAGTAAAAGAGGTTAAAAAGGCAGTACAGACCAGTAAAAAGGGATCCCTTTATCCTGTCTTAGCACATTTGGAACAAACAGAGGATGGCCAAAATGCAGAAACTTCTGAAGAGGATGACAATCCTCCAGTAGCTACTGCACCCCCACCCCCATATACACCAGTACGGGCACCTCTTGTACAAGACTGTTGTTTCTCAGACCCCCTACCTTTCGGTCTACTGTCCATTTGACACCCAGTTTGCGTGATACCGGTACATCTCAGACTGGTTCCCCTGTTCAATCTTCATCTTCTGAACAAGGCATCTGCAGTCGAGAGGGATTCTTCTTCCTATCCTTCTCAGATAGCTTCTACTTCCCCAACAGGGGCATTAGTATTTGACACTCCTGTATCTCACCATACACGTTAACATTACAGGGTACAACAAGAAATTACAACCTCTGCAGGGATCTATTGGCATTTCTCAGGGAAATTTTGGGGGCTAACAATAGGGAACTTGTTCATCATCCTTGGACCCCAGCTGATTTGATACTATGTCTAAAAATTTTCAAAATATTAGAGAAGATCCATTAAAATTCAAAGAAGAATTAAAAACTATAATAGAATGTTACAATCCTACTTTGCAGATTTAAATCAACTGCTGAAGGTAGTTACTTCAGATGAAATAAGAAAGCAGTTACTGGAAAAGGCTGAGATAACAGATTTCACTCTCACAGGGAATGCACTAACAGATAAACGAACAGCATTGTTAGACAAGATTATGGATGTGTGTCAAAGTTAGGACTGACTGGTCTAAAATACATGCATGTAAACAAAATAAAGGGGAAGCCCATGCAAACCATTTCAGTCGCCTTAAAACAGTATTTGCTAGACATTCAGGAATACCAGACCCAGAAGAGCAAGCTAAGACAGCTATTGCAACAGCCTTTGTGCAGGGTCTGCAAGCCCCTGTACAAAATCAAATAAAGCAAGTGCTAACAGACTGGCAAGGAAAGGACTTAAGAGCCTTTATCAAGTGCTGTAAATCACTGTATAGAGTATCAGGAAAAACGAAGGAAGGATACTGAGTATAAGCTGTTAAATTTACAAATCAGGCAGCTGGAAAACCCAAGGGGTCGAGGCAGAAGCAGGGGAAGGGGTAGAGGCAGAAGCAGGGGAAGGGGTAGAAGAATTGCTAGAGGATTTAGCAAAAGTGCTACTAGGACAGTGTTAAAAATTACTTCCGATAGTGAAATACCAGTATCAGAGCATAAAGTAAAGGCAGTTGGAGTAACAAAATACTATGGTTACGTATCCCGTTCCGGAACCCATCCCCATTTCTTTAGGTCCGATTGAAGAAAAAAAGATGTTATGTCTTACCATAATGTTCCATCACAGTTGTAGATCTTTATCCATTCTTTACAGATAGGACCTCGGTTCCATTCTCGGAACCGAAACGGCCGTTTCCCAGCTCGTGCAAGCTAAAAACTCTCAGCTACGAGCCTACCCACAATGCCTCTCTCCTAGATACTCCAGATAGAGTTTGCCCGCCCTAGGTAAAGATGTAGTAATAGAAAACATAGGAGGCTCTGTCTGACCAGATGCCCTAACCAGGAGTACCTGAGATCCAGGAGTACCTGAGATCCACCAGGAGTCCAGGCAGGAAGTAAAGAATGAATAAAGATCTACAATTCAGATGGAAAGTTATGGTAAGAAACAACTTCTTTATCTGAAGTTGTAAATCTTTATTCATACTTTAGAGATAGAGCAGAGTCCTCAGCTACACGAGTCCTGGGTGGCCCTAAGGAAGGATATTCCCGAGCACCATAGAACCAAAAGATGCTCGTCCCCTGGAGGCCAAATCCAATTTGTAATGAGACATGAAGGTATGAGGTCTTGCCCATGGGGCTGCTGCGCATATATCATCCATAGAGGCCCTGGAATGAAAAGCTACAGAGGTAGCCATAGATCTGGCAGAATGAGCTTTTATTCTGGAAGGTAAGGGTAGCTTATTCTGTTGGTAGATAAAGGTAATGGCGTTTCTAAGCCAAGAGGATAATGTCACTTTGGAAACAGGTTTACCCAATCTGGGTCCTGCAAAGGCCACAAACAATTGGTCTGTTTTCCTGAAAGATTTAATCCTGTGAAAACAACAACGTAGTTGTTGGTGCACATCAAGGGTGTGCAAAAGGTACTCCCCTCTATTACAATGTCTTGGGAAGAAAACTGGCAGGTCAATAGATTTGATTAATGGAAAAAACAGAAATGACCTTGGGCAAAAAGGAAGGGTCAGTACGAAGGGACACCCTGTCCATGTGGAAGATAAAGTAAGGACTCTGACACTCAAGGCCTGCAGATCAAATACTGCTACAAGAAGTATGGTTTTCCCAAGACAAAAATTTTAAGTCACATAAATCAAAAGGCTTAATGGGAGAGCCTGTAAGAGATTGAAGCACCATAGTCAAGTCCCAAGGATCTAAGGGAGGCTTGACTGGAGGTTTAACATGTAATACTCCCTTCAAAAAAGGCTTGCATAGGCGGTGTGACAATCGAAGAATTTTCCAGACCATTATGAAAATTAGCGATAGCTGCTAAATGTACAGTGATTGTTGAAGCTGAGGCTCCTGCATGCAGGAGAGTACTCAGGTATTGCAGAATCTTTTGAATAGGCATAGAGAAAGTGTCTAAGTTCTGATCTTATTTACTAGAATAAACCTTTTTAATGGAAGGTTTGTGTTAGGCCTGAAGAATTTCATGAACAGGAGACGGGATGTCAGGTAGTCTGGCAATCACTGGAAGTGGAGGAACCAGGCTGTGAGCTTGAGACTGTGCAGGTTCGGGTGGATCAATCCCTGAGGATAGGATAACAGGTCCTGGGAATGATCCAGGATCCACGGGCTGTGAATCAAATGAGGCCATAGAAAAGGGAACCAGACTTGACGTGGCCAGTAGGGAGCAATGAGGGTCACTTTGCTTTTCAACCTTTGAGCTTTCTGGAGAAATTTTGGGATGAGAGGAAATGGGGGAAAAGGCATACAGAAGACCCAGAGGCCAATCATGTGTTAGAGCGTCCCTCGGTGATCCCCCGAGGGGGAATCAAGGCAAAATAGCTCATGCATTTGTAATTCAAGGGAGAAGCAAACAGGTCGCAGCAAGGATTGCCCCAATGCTGGAAGATCCGAGCTGTTATTACAAGATTGAGGGACCATTCATGAGGCATCAGGATGTTCCTGCTCAGATTGTCCGCAATAAGGTTGAAGCTCCTGGGAATGTGCGTTGCTATAAAAAAGTGCTTGGAAGCTATTGCCCAGTGCCAAATCCTCATGGCTTCCCCGACACAGGGGGTAAGGTCTGGTTCAGCCTTGCTTGATGATATACCAGACAGCTGACATGTTGTCTGACTGAATTGCAATGATCCCCGAAGGCAGGGATGCATGGAACGCTTGCAACACTAAGACAACTGCCCTCAGTTCCAGGACATTTATGTGCAAGTTGGCCTCGAGGGGGGTCCAGGTGCCTTGGACAGTCTTTCCCTGGAAATGTCCCCCCCACCCCTAAAGAGAAGCGTCCGTGGTCACCGTGGCCGTGGGTTGGGGAAGACAGAACGGTAGACACCAAAGATTCTTTTGTGGCTCCATCCACCATAGCATTTCCTCCTTGCAATGGCTCGTAAGGTGTATCATGTGGTTGAGTGAGTGGGTTAACAATGACCACTGTGCGGAGAGAAGCCACTGCAGGATTCTCATGTGCAGTCTCGCCAGTGGTACCAAAGTAATGGCAGCTGCCATGGAGCCCAAATGTTGCAGTACAAGACGCGCCGGTACAAACGTGTGAGGCAGAAGGACTTGAATTTGGCGTCTTATTTTCAAAAGCCTGTGAGGGGGGAGAGAAACTTGGCAGGATGTTGTGTTGAAGACCGCTCCAATAAACTCCAGTGGAGACATCGGAGATTGTCTTTGTTGATTGCAATCCCCAAGCGTAGAGTGAGATCTTGAGTGCAAGTTGCGAACTAAGAGATTCCTGGTCGGAGCAGTAAGGAGCCAGTCATCTAGATGGGGAAACACCTGGAATCCTTGTAGTCGAAGATGAGCTACCACAACTGCCATACATTTGGTGAACACACTGGGAGCTGTTGAGAGACCGAATGGCAGTGCCCTGAACTGGTAGTGATTGGCTCCCAGCCGGAAGCAGAGAAACCTCCGGGAGCGGTGATCCATCTTTATATGGTAGTAATATCCTGTAGGTCTATAGAACACATCCAATTGTCTCTCCCTAGGAAGGGAAGAATAGACTGTACTGTGACCATCTGGAATTTTTGAGGTTTGATAAATTTGTTGAGTAGGCCGAGATCCAGGATTGGTTTCCAGTCCCGTCTTTTTTTTGGCACTAAAAAGAACCTTGAGTAAAACCCGGATCCTGTCTGTTCTGGTGGGACTGGTTGGATGACCTTTTTTCGTAGCAGTTTTTCTATTTCTAACACTGCTAATCCCCTCTGATTGGGTGGTACATCGGGGATTCGTTTGATGGGTCTGGGAGTTAGGTCGAAGGGTATTTGGTAGCCTCTGGATATTATTCTCTGCACCTAAACATCGGTAGTAATAAGATGCCAGGCTAGTAGATGTAGAGAGAAAGGACCCTCAACTGCTTCCAGAGGAAAGCAATCGGGCAGCTGCTCAGCAGCGCTGGTAGGGTCTAATGGAGAAAAAGAATCTCTGGCTCCCTGGTTACGCGGACCCCTCTACCCCGAAAAGGAAGTCTTTCATACAGGGGCGGCTCATGCTATCGGTCTGCAGGACTGCATCCCTCCCACCTAGAAATAAAAGAAATACATAACGTGAAACAAACTTTAAAAAAAAAATTTTTTCTTTTTTAACAAGTACCAACTGCTGCGCATGCGCAGACACACTCAGACTACCCCGCAGATGCCCAGGAATCTTTGCGAACTCTGACTGCCTGAGTCAACAGTCCAGATGCAGAGAAGGTATTTTCTGCCCTGCAGATGCCCAAGATGCCGTGCGGTAGACAACCGCACAGAAGAGTGGAGCTCCGGACTGCTTGAGCCACAGACAGGACCAATCAGGAGAGAGGTAAGCAGGGATTTGAGCGCAGGACCAATCAGGCGTAATGTACATTGAGTTCAAAGCTCTTAAAGGGAAGCGGTAAGTCGAGCGTGGGTTTGCTGCTTCGAGACAATGGAGGTGTGTGTGTGTGTGTGTATAAAATGCCCTTGTTAACACATAGTGGTGGGTAGAAATACTCAGACCTGAACCCTGTACCTTGGATGCAGGTGGCAAGGACCCAAATTCCCTACCCACCACTATTTGTAAAAAATTGCAGATTTTTGCCCATTTGTTCTATTCCTCATAAAATCTGTGGTTTCTGTATCTTCATATTTCCTTGCAAAGGTTTGTAGTGCAGTGATGCACTGGTAGCATTGTTGCCTGACAGCTTCAGGTTCTCTGGTTTGATTCTTGGGTGGGGTGCCTTCTGTGTGGAGTCTGCATGTCCTCCCATCACTTACAAAGATGTGTCTGGAGTGTTTCTCCCTGCTCTGCTGAAATTTGGCTTTGTTTTGTTCCAAGTCAGACTAGTTTCCTGGTTAACAAATAAAACAGGCATTTGAATTTCAGACTTCATATTCTTCAGAAAGTACATGGTAAAACAAAACCTTTTATTCTATCAATTGTCTAAGTTTATAACCTGGATATTTGAAATTTGTCCATATTTTTGGGACTGTATTCCCCCATTATTGGCCCAGTCAAGGTATTTTGTGCTAAGGATGAGAGCTATAGTGAGAACTGAACATGCCTGGCAGCTGTATTCACACATTATTGGCTTTTTTCATGTGTTTTTTTGCTAAGAGGTTGACAGCTATGGTGAGAACTGAATTCACTAAATAGTAGCCATTTAAGTTGGTCTTCCTCTGTTTCAGCTGATTTGGCATAGTGGTATGTTTCTCTGACTGTTTTGCACAGGTCCCCTGGGTTCAAGACATGGCAGTGAAATGTATGGTGTTAACACAGCATTTTATTCTAGCAACTTTCCAACATTATACAAGCAATGTTTAAAATGTGTCCCTGGTTTTTGGCCTTTTGTCCCTCCCCCCCACCAATAAATTTAGGCTTTTTCCAGATATCTTGTGCTGCAAAGTTCAGAGATACAGCTGAGTGTCGAGTAGATTTTACAAGGAGCTGAGAGCTGCAGGGGAACAAAAGTTTAGTGCTGCTTATGCTAAGTCTGCTTGCATTGTTAATAGCACAACAGGTAGTGTACTTGCTTTTGATGCAGAAGGCTGTGGGTTCTACTCCCACAGTAGGTAGATGCATTGCAGATACTGTACTGTGTTGTAAAGGGGGTGGATGCTGCAGTCCTTTTTGGCAAAGATACCTAGTAACTATGAACTTGTTATCAGTTTGCTATCCATTCCCTATTGCGATATTGCTAGCTTATTTTTTTTAATGCATGCAACATATGCAATTTACTCTTCAAGGGCAACAGGCACTTTATTTGTAGATGAAACAATGACATACAAAAGGTGTTTGCTAGCAGCAACCTCTATTAGTTACAGATTTCTTTAATGTGGATTTTACTACTTCAGAGACTGTGCATATTTACTGAAACTGGTGGACTATAGAAGGTTGAGTAGACATTTTATGATGGAAATGTTCTGAATTGGGCAGTTTTTGTCATTGGTGCATGCATTTTGTTTCATTGTTTACTGGAAAAATGTTCAAAATAATAAATTTAAAATAACCTCTAACAACTGTACTGTATTGTACAAGGAATATAATGTAATATAGTCAGGAAGGTGTATCAAAGAGCATGTGTATGTTTCATGTTCAAGGGACCTATGATTTTGAAAACAGCCCAGAGTTAATCTTTATCTGCCACTGGCAAAATCTATTTTCTTTGAATGTGGGTTTCAATGCTGTTTCAATGCATGCGAGTTTAAAGGGCACAGAAGTTTTAATGCTAAGTCTGTTTTCATTGCGAGACTGCATTGCTTGAACAGATATCTGTTAGGGTCTGTGCTGTAAAATGCAAAATAAAACTTTCAAATGAAATCTAATCCTCGCAGAAGTAAAGCAGTATGCACATTACAGTGTTTATGGTAAATGGGGCAAAATAACCAAGGAATGGGACGTTGGAATGCCTGCAGGGGGGAGGCTCCATTCGACCATGATTTTGTGAGGGGGGAGAGTAGCAAATGCAGACAGCCCCGGTTGAACTATACCTCTCAGTTGTCCATATTTTTGCAGAATTAATAGATATTCGCTTCTTACTTTTGGTTTGTTCCTCATAAAATTTGTGGTTTTCTAGCAAATCATTTAGGAATGAAGTCACTAAATGACAGACATTGAGTTTCAGACGTCATAACCTTCAGAAAAATGCATGCTAATGCAAGACCTGTTATTCTATCAACTGTCTTAAGTTTATACAAGAGCAATGTTTAATAGTGTTTGTATGTTCCCCCAATATATTTGGCCTTGTCCAGATTTCCTGCATTAAGAGGTATGTGCAAATCACTTTGTAGAATTAGGAATATCCAAACCTCTCAACTGTCCCCAATTTTGGCTCAAAAATGTTGCTCTCCCCTAATAATCCCTCCTCAAAATGGCAATTTTGGAAGAAAATGTGGAGGGTTTACAATTATATACAACTGTAATGATCAGAGTTATAGTTTACTTTTACTTCAGTAATGCGTGCAGATGCTCTTATTTTGTTAGCTGCTCAAGTTAACAGTGTTAATATTAAAAAGGTGTCCCTTTTTTGACAGGTTCCCAGCTGTATTGTGTGGCAACTTTATATTTTTGCATCACATTTTTGGTCTGTTTTTTCATAAAATTGTGGTTTTCTGGCAAATTAGTGGCAATTCATTAAAGACTGAAGTTAGAAAATAATGGCAGACATTTGAGTTTCAGATTTCATACCCTTCAGAAACTTTGTACTAATGCAAGATCTACTACTGTTCTATTATCTAAGTTAATAACAACAATATTTAAAAAGTGTCCTTATTTTTGGGCCTGTGTCCCACTTCTAGTTCTATGTATGGCTTTGTATGAGTGTCAGAGCCATCACTGTCAGCCAGAGACATTTCAAATTATGACATACTTGTTGCACCCCACTCCCCATAGCAGTGGCTCTGGATGTGTCCAAGGAAGGAAAGGAGCAGTTATGCAGTGTAAGTGTGCAGAGTATTCCCCCATCCAAGGTAGACCACAAGTACGTCCGTGGTTTTTCATCTGTCCTTGATTTTGCAGAATGTTCTGGTTTTCTGTCAGATTTTTATACTGTTGATTTATGCTGCTTATTATTCAGGAAATGCATGCTGTCACAGTGCCCTGTTGCTTTGTTTAAGTAGCAATGATTTAATGAGCATCAGATAAGCTTTTGGAGATTGTAAGATGCAAGTAAGCTTTAATAAGCATACTGTTAAAGAATTACCAGCACTGAAAGCCTTTTCGTTGTTGCCATGTAGAGAATATTTACATAACTAGATAATGTATAAGCCTTGGATATTGAAATGCATATGACAGTATTTGTAATAAAAGGACAGAATTACAGTATTTTCAGAAGCTCATTACATTTATTGGAGACTTGCAGTCATCTTTTGTTGGAGGCTTGCAGTCATCTTTGCAGGCTTACCCGTAAACTAAACAGAATGCCAGTCTATCATGTGTGGTCCATAACTTGTGCAGGAATCCTTTAAAGCAATTTATCTTGAGCTGGTTTCTTGTTTGCGGTTCATTTTTCCTTTGATCATGTCTTCTCCATGAAACAAGTAGATAGTTGTGTCAGGCAGCAGGTTCTTTTTTGGATAAGAAACATTTTTACAAGTGGGGGTATCACAGAGATTGCTACTTTCAGCATGTTACTTGGTAATTTTATAAAGCTGAATATAAATTATAACTAGAGCTGCAGTGCAAGGAGTAGTGGTTTGAGTTGAGTGCTGCTTGTTTTTTTAGACTTGATTTTGACTGGCATTCCAGTAATGTATTTAAAAATGTATTTATTTTTTCATGCCCCACAACCTGTTTCCATCTGGATATTAAGTTGTCATGTAGCCAAAGCATTGAAATATTTTTTTCTTCTACACTTCATTTTGTCTTGGACTCTCATAATGACTGTTTGGCACCCAAGGCAATGTATTTAAAGTTCCAGTTGTTGTGGTTTTGAGCATAGCTCCACCCCTTTCTAGTTGACCACACCCCTTCACATTGGCCCCACCCATTCAGCTGTCTCCTGCAGCCCTCCTTTAATTTGAAGTCACCAGCTGCCACTACTTTCATATGAGTAGCCCCCTCTACCTCGGGGGGATTGCTCACCACAAACTTCACGAAAGGATCCTTGGGATTTCTTGAACCATATCTTTCCCCACTTCTGGTTCCTGGAGTAGAGTCTCTGGGGGTTGGAAAAACATATGCCCACAGCAGACAAGGTCTTTCCGTCTTTCTCACTATGTGCAAATGTGTTACGTACCTTGGGACCAAAAAGTGCAGATTCGCCGACAGTTAAAGGAAGATTTAAAAGGGTCTGCGAAATCACACAACCGCATCCAAGCATTACGTCTCATGACAACACCAGATGCGGTCGCTCGGGCTGCCCCCTCGGCAGTGTGAGATATCAAACGAGGAGTTTGAGATGGATTCAAGGGTAGCTAGCTGTGAGGCGACAGTGTCACGCACCTCATCAGGCAGTACCCCCACCAAAGAGGAAGCCATTTCAGAAATTAAGTCACTTTGGAGGAGAATAAAGTGCACCAGATAATTCAACGACCGAATGGCGAAGGTGGCTGAAGCACAAGTCCGTTTCCCCAGTCTGTCCATGATCCGGGATTCCTTATTTGGAGGATGAAAAGTGGAACTAACTTCTGCCAATTCTCTCTTGGTGGCCACCACCATGACCAGAGAGTCAACTGTCAGCTGCTTGGACCAGTGGGGCTGGTCTTCAGGTGTAGATGAAATTTTGTCCGGACTCCGGTGAACAAGTTCTACATTGTCCGGGGCTTTCCAGGAATGCTGCACAATTAGTTTAACGAGATCAACTGTTGGTGGGGTCAGCCAGGAAGTAGATGGCCAGGTATGGATGGCCTGCTGAAACACCAATTCCTCAGAAGAAGGGTTAGAGGACTTCCATTCCCCCTGCTGTTTGAGGATTTCGAGAAAGTCTCCGAATGAAACGTCTGGAAGAGAACGAGCGGACCCTTCCCCTTCATCACAATTAGTGTCTTCTGTGATAGATTCCTCCGGAGGGTCAAGGTGCTTCCTCTTGCACAGTTTCTTCCAGGGGTGGCTCTCCAGTTCTGAAGAAGATTCTGGAGAAGGGGTGGTCTTCACAGGGGGTTCTGATACTGGTGTCCTAGGGTCTGGTTGTGAGCCTTCGGAGTGAAGGGCCTTATCCATCACCTCTGCAGAAGGAGCACCTGAGACTAATTCCAGTTTAGGGGTGACGAGAGAACTAGGAACTGTCGGAATCATGGACATAGACGGTGCCAATGAGAAAATAGGTGCCAGATTAGGTACCAAGGTACGGACAGTCCAAGCACCGCTCCGAGAAAGCATCGTAGCCGATGCTGCAAGGGTGATGGGTGCCGACAGGGAAGACACTGCTGTCAGAGCAGAGACCGTATGTACCGAAGTGGGAGCTGGGGAAGATGAGATGGAAGATTTCGAGCCGGGGGGACAGGAGGTCTAGCTGGAATGGGCAATCCCCCTAGCTACCATAAGCTGGTCTACAACCCATACTAGGTCTAGTTCAGAAATACTCCTAGTGGATCTAAAAAAGAGGCTGCAGAAGGGAAATCGGGTCTTTCTAGAAAGGGACTAAACCTCTGGCCCAAGAAAGGATCGTAAGTAGGGGAATATTTAGTCCTTGGCATGAAATCGGGTTTTGGTGCCAATGGAGCTGAAGAAACATTCGGCGCCAGGGATAGTGCCAAGACATGTGCAGTCATCAAGGCCCATGGTGCCGAAGAAGCGGTCAGCACCATGGACAGGGATGGTGCCAAGGTATGTAGACTCATTGGAGCCCATGGAGCGGAGGAGGCTGTCGGCACCATGGACCAGGATGGAGCCAAGGCATGAACAGTCATCGGAGCCGATGTAGGAGCCAAAGATGGCACCGAAGTCAATGGTGCTGTGTTTGGAACCAAGATGAGAGTTAATACCATGGTCAGCACTGAGGAAGAGGACACAGATCCTGGTGCCGAAGAGGTCTGCGCCGAGGGCGCCGGTGAAGCACGAGATGGACTCTGTTCCCTAACTGACGGAGATGCAGGGACTGAGTGATTCTGTTTTTCCTTATATTTTTTGGTGTTAGGAGGGGGGTGAGACCTCCGACCCAGACAGAGCCTCAGAGAAAGGTACATCTTGAGTAAACCTTTTAAAATACGTTTATTCATATGTTCTGCTAGTGTCCGATTAGAAAAACCAGCACAAATGTCACAATCAGCTTTCAAATGATCCACACCCAAACAGTAGACACAACAGACATGTGTATCTGAGTTAGGCATCTTACATCCACATTTTTTAAAACCCAATTTAACTTTGTCTGACATGGTAAAAGAAAAGAAACAATACAATCCTGTAGAAAAACATTTTTAAGGAATACCACCATTAAAGGAAGCCTGTCAAATACAGGAGAGATGGACAGTGAAAAAAAAGGTAACATTTTAAATTACCAAAAAAAGGGTAGGAAATAGGCCTAGGTTATAGGAGACAGTGAAAATAGACTAAGTTGACTAACATTTTTGAAATTCAGAAGAAAAAAAACTGTCATAAAAACAACAAATTACTACTTAGCTTGAGAGAGATGGCTAAACACATCTGACCAGGAGCGCGGCAAACGAGATCTGGAGTATCTAGGAGAGGGGCATTGTGGGTAGGTTCTTTGCTGAGAGTTTTTGGCTTGCACGAGCTGGGAAATGGCTGTTTCGGTTCCGAGGTCCTATCTGTAATGTATGAATAAAGATTTACAACTTCAGATGCATTCTTTTCTTTTGAGTACTACTACACTTGTAAATCTGCTAGGAAGAGATCTGTTATGCAAGCTTGGTTGTACTATTTACTGTACCCCAGAAGGGGTGTATCTAAATGTTCCAACAGAATCAGAGGGGGAAGTATTGGCAGTTTTAGCAGAAGCTGAGGAAAATCCTACTGGAAGCATACAGGCAGATGGAGAGTTACTACAGCAGGTACCTGCCAACTTGTGGGCTAAGCATGCAAATGAAGTAGGTACACTGAAATCAGCAGAACCAGTAAAAAATAAAATTAAATCCATCAAAACCTCTCCCTAGAGTTCCACAATATCCACTAAAACCGGAAGCAGAGCAGGGATTCAAACCTGTAATTCAGTCTCTGATACAGCAAGGAATAATAATACCAGCTAAAAGCCCTTTTAATACTCCTATTTTTCCAGTGAAAAAGCCAGGGAAGGATACGAATAGATTTGTAGAAGACTTAAGGGCTGTAAATAATGCAGTACTGCCTACTTTTCCTGTTGTTCCAAATCCAGCAACAATACTGAGTTGCATACCACCTACAGCTAGTTACTTTTCTGTGATAGATTTATGTTCAACATTCTTTTCTATACCAATTCACCCTGACAGTCAGTTTCTGTTTGCTTTTACTTATCAGGGACAGCAATTACCTGGATACGGCTGCCACAAGGAAATGCTGAATCTCTTTCATTACTTTCTCAAACTCTGAAAAAAGATTTGGAGAATGTGACATTTCTGGGTGGGTCTGTGTTAGTACAATACGCAGATGACTTACTGATAATATCAAATTCCTTTCAGCAATGTCAACAGGATATCTTGCATCTTCTGACTATCCTTGCAGAGGAGGGACACAAAGTATCTAGAGAAAAACTACAACTGTGGTCATCTCAGGTACATTATCTTGGTCATTTAATATCTCAGGGTAGCAGGCAAGTGTTATCATCTTGTATTGATACAATATCCAAGGCCCCACGTCCAACTACTCAGAGACAGTTTAGGTCTTTCCTAGGTATGGCAGGATACTGTAGACAGTGGATCCTCAGCTACGCAGAAATTGCCAAACCTTTGACAAATCTTTTAAAACAGGATACACCAGAGCCTCTCCTTTGGAATAGTAAATAGGAAAATTAATTTCAGAACTTAAAGCAAGCTTTAGCTACTGCCCCAGCTTTAGGGTTACCAGATTATAATAAACCTTTTATTTTGTCATGAAAGAAATGGATTTGCTCAAGGAGTACTTGGACAAAAACATGGGGACAGCTATCATCCATTAGCTTATTACAGCACAGCACTTGATTCTGTTGCAAAAGGTTTTCCACACTGTTTAAGGGCAGTTGCCACTGCTGCCATTCTAGTTAATCTGGCACAATTGTTGGTCCTTGGGCATGATCTCACAGTAGCTGTGCCTCATTTTGCATCATCTCTTTTGCTTAAAAGGAAAACTCAGCCACTCTCGACTGCACGTCTAACTAGATATGAACTTACACTTCTTTCGGATCCATCTATTTCTCCGATCCGCTGTCCTGTTCTAAATCCTGCATCTCTGTTGCCTACTGCTGAGGATGGTAAAGAGCATGATTGTTTGTGTGTGTAATCATTTGCTTTCTCCTAGGGAGGACTTAGACACGCCTATACCAAATGCTGACCTGCATTTGTTCGTGGACAGCTGCTGTGAAAGGGATCAAACATGAAAGTTGATCTCGGGAATAGCAGTCTGCACCGAACAAACAATATTGTTGCAACAAAGATTAGAGGGTGTGCACTCTGCTCAAATAGCTGAGCTAGTGGCTTTGCAAACAGCCTGTGAATTAACCAAAGACAAGGTGGCCAATATTTTTACAGACAGCAGTTATGCTTTCAGGGTGGTACATGATACATAAAAACATTGTTAGATGCACTTTTGCTACCCAAGAGGCTGTCTGTAATCAAATGTTGTGCACATCAAAAGGGGTTAAACGTGGTTACAAAAGGTAACAACTTAGCAGACCAAGCTGCTAAACAAGCAGAAGTAAATTGTTGCAAAAATCTACATATGTTGATAACAACAAACTGCAACAGTAATGATGTGTTTGACTTTAAAAAGTTGACAGCCTTTCAAGTTGAAACATCACAGGGAGAAGTTCTGAGGTGGCTAAAGGATGGATGTAGAAAATCCTCTGATGGCATATGGCGACATCTGGACGGCCGACTGGTGGCGCCTGCCACTTTGCTACCTTACCTAGTTAAGGGCATATCATCTACCAGCCCAATACAGGTAAGACAGCTTTATTTAATCAAATTACCTGAAGTTGGTATGCCTCTCATGTCTCCTCTTTAATACTTCAGTATGTACAACACTGCAGTATATATTTGGAATACAACGTAAGCAAACATGCCAACAGCAAATCTGCATGTTTACCTCCACCCTGCAGACCTTTTGTTAACGTACAGCTAGATTTCATCCAGATGCCCAAGACTAATAATTTACAATTTATTTTGGTGGTACTGTGTATGTTCACAGCACAGGTGGAAGCTTACTCTTATCACAAAGATGATGCAGTTACAGTTATTAAAAAAAAACTGTTATCTGAATTTATATTGAGATTTGGTATGCCCAGCATTGTTAACAGTGACCAGGGAACCCATTTTAATAACGCACTGTGTAACGAACTATGTTAAAATTTTTAATACTGCATTGAGTCTTCACTGTCCCAACCATCCCCAGTAATCTGGATCAGTGAAAATGGTAAACAGGACCCTTAAAAATAAAATTTAGAAGATTTGTGCTGGAACCCACCTAAAGTGGCCCAAAGCCCTTCCCTTAGCATTAATGAGTACGAGGTCCTCACTGAATGCCACCAGGAAGTGGAGTCCTTATAAAATATTAACGGGGAGACTCATGGCCCTTCCAGCTACCTACCCCTCCAGTATAAAATGATGATTTAACTTTGTAAAATGATGCTATGGTTTCTTACAGTAGGAAACTCCATGTCTTGTAGCAATATCATCGAACAGTAAGAGCAGCGTTACGAAAGCCTCCTGACCAGCCCTGTCATCAACTACAACCGGGTGACTGGGTGTACGTAATAATTTTCCAGAGGAAAAACTGCCAGAGGTGAAAGGGGCCTTTTCAGGTCCTGCTCACCACTTTGACCGCAGTTCGCTGTGCAGGACTACCAACATGGAACCATTCATCTCATTGCAAGAAGAGTTGTCGTGTGGGGACCCCAGATGAATCATTGCAGCCGAAAGAGGGAGATGGAGGTGTGACAGATAAATCACCTGCCCAGTGAAGACAACTTCAGTAGCAGTCCATGATCAATCCAGTGACAACAGGTACTTTTGATTTGTTTCTGCTGCTGTTCCCTTCTATAAACTGGTCGAGAGAAAACAAAGTTTCTTGCTGGTCCTTCGGCAGTATGAAAAAAATCTAAACAAAACAAACTGCTGGATATGTTTGTATATACCTCATCATTCTAAGGCAGGGATTCCTATTATTCCCATCCCTGCATCACAGGTGTCATTTAAAAAGGACCTTAATGACATCAGCTTAACCTGGCATAATGCAACTGATTTTTCAAAGGTTGTGTCTCTTCAACTTGCAACCACACATCATTGAGACACATGTTATGCCAGAAATGGGACTGTACCAGTAGAAAAAAGCAAATGTAATGACACCAGCCATGAAAGCATGTTAGACTCTTTGCATTTAAAAAGCTATGACTGTGGGCATGGCATGGGCATAAGTGACCGTTCCTACATTTGTGGTGAGGTAATCATGCCTACAAACTGGTCTGGATGTTGCTTTGTAGGCTATATTACTCCTGCTATTCAACATTTCGAACACTCACCAGCAGGTAGACTAAGAAAAAAGTGAGCAATCCACTGGGCAAAGCAAGTATTTTCAATTTTTAATCCTGGGTATGGAGTGCAAAGGACAATGCTTGAAATCACCATGCTTGCCCAAATTCTACAGGAGGTGGCCAACGAAACTTCACATCACATCAGAATGGCAAATCGAAAAATGACTAAAATGCAAACTGCGGTGTTGCAGAATCGAATGGCACTTGATATAATGCTTGCTGCACAAGGGGGGGGGGGTCATGTGCACTCATCAAGAGTCATTGCTGTTCATATATTAGTGACTATCACGATGAACAGGAAAAACTGGCAAATTTCATGGAACAAAGGGACAAAGATTTGGACAGCACATCAAAACAATGGACACTTTTTGAATGGTTGGGCAGTATTTTTGGTAACCTGAGAACTAGCATAATCCAGGGTATTGTCATTGTATTTTTTAAAATATTTGTGATAATTTGGTAATTTCTATTCTAAAGGCTATGATTACAAGATGTTTAACCTCACCTGCACATAAAATGCCACTGCATGCACCAATGAATGACAGTTCTACTTTGACAAAAAATGAAGACTATTATGATGCAGAGGCATATTTTATCAAGTTAAGAAAAAGAAAAATATAATTACATGTATGGTATGACATCAATAGTGTCAGAGGGCGGAAAGTGTTATGGGACATGAATAGCTATTAAAATGTATACGAATTTCAGTTTATTAATGATGCTACAATTGTTAAAAAGCAAATATAATTTGTATGCTGGACTGAGAAAATACAGCTTCATAAGCTAAGGTTATTACTAAAACCTAACTGCATTTTGTTTAATATGTAATAATAAAAAAAAGTAAGTGTTGCATGAAGATGAGGCATGTTAGTTACTACAAAAAGGAATTTGTTAGCTTGACTCCTCCAGGCCAGAAGTGCATTGTTGCTAGGAAAGGTTTAAAACATCCAAAGTCAAAAACAAGACCCCTTGAAAGCAGGTGGATCATGTATAAAAAGGTGTTCACGTGAAGTCTGAGGCAAAAATCACGAGGGATGAGGACATTTGCAAAGTTTTCTATTAGCTAAAATCATTTTAACGTAATAAAACCGCATGGCCAGTTTTGATAAGAAACTATATAAAAAATGTAGTCTGCCTCTCTTCAGAGAGACTATTTTAACATCGGCTATAAAGGTGGTCTCCCAGCGCTGTAAGAATAAAATTTATGTTTGCACATCCTGAAGTGTTATTCCTGACTAAAGGCATATAATGTACATTCTTAATGTTATTTATTTAGGACTACAACACACTTTAATGCCACAATTGCATTTTTCAAAACAACCTATAATATGCCAAATGCAATTTTGGATAGCCAATTTATAGGTAATATGGTACTAAACTCAAGTTGCTTATCTTCTTGGTGCATAATTTCTGGACCTTTATCTTCTTAACATATCACTTTGCACACTTGCAAAGTAACACAATATTCTAGATGTGACTGAATCAACATTTATACCAACAATATCAAAACAGATGAAGCCCTAGAAAAAATGGAGTGAAGCACATTTCAAATTTTAGTGCTATTTTATTTTTTATTTTATTTAACATTTGTTAACTGGGAAAAGTCCGACTAGAACAGAGCCTATTTTCAGCGGAGGCCCAGGGAGAGACGCTCCAGACACATGATTTTGAATGTAGGAGAAAACCGGAGTACTCAAGAGGAAACCCACGCGAATGCAGGGAGGACATGCAGACTCTGTACAGAAGGCAACCCAGCCAAGAATAAAACCGGAGAGACTCTTGCTGTGAGGTGACAATGTTAACTTCTGCACCACTGCGCTGCCTTAAAAGTGTTCCTGTAATGTTACCTGCAGAGGTAAGCTTACTGTCCACCATAACTCCAAAATGCATAAATAGCCAGGTGTGATTTATTACTACATTATCTATGGAACATTTCATATTCCCTGGGACATAATGTACTTACTTGTGTAAGTGTTTATTTTCTTTGACCCAAGCAAAATCGCCTATCCAGAAATTGCTGAAAGAAATGTTTTGTCACTTATTCTCGTCAAGATCACTCCAAGCTTTGTGAAAACAAATTTACTGACCCAGACCAGATCCACTTCTAGGAATAAGGATATAAAAATACTGACTACAAAGGTCCCCATAACTGACATATTGGGGTCATTCATGTTAACTAGCACTGCATTCGAAAATGAGTCACCACTAAGAATGGTAGAATTACACATTTACTGATTCGTCTTGAAATGAAACTGATGACATCTAATGCAGATATAGCCTGTAAAGCTGGGTGGTGTGGCAATAAAATGCCTAAGGCCCAGGTATATATACTGACTGCTAGCCCACATATTTTATTGTGTGGGAATACAGGAAGAAAATCTAAACATCACACGTCTGACAAAAGTAAGTTTTGTCATCAATTGAAATGGCTATTTTATTAAATATGTCAAAATCTGATTCAGGTTGCCATCAAAACACCTTTTGTGCTGCATGGGTCTAACCACAAGAACACAAAGAAACTATTAACCAATGAAACATTGCATTGTGCAGCATATACTACAAAATATTTTATTGTCTTCCTCTGTCTCCTTCAACAAAAACCACTTCTAAACCATCTGCTTAACCTTTACTGCACAAAACTACCCATCTTGTACAAAGACCATTTAGACAGCTATACTTGAAAAGGAACATATTTTCCTGCAAACACAACCTTAGCAGAAAGTAAGCCTCTTCACACCGCCATATGAGTGTTTTTGCCCCCCAACACTACCCTCTCACATTTACTCATTATCACTCCAAGGTCACTGCAGCTCCTAAAACCGCAATCAGTAAAAAAATTTTAAAAATATATCAGATCAATCACAATTAAAAAAATAAACCATGAACGTTTTTTCTCTAAGGCAGCACCACAGTGAAGAAAGTATTACATATTAAAATACAGTCCTACATACTTCCTCTACAAAAAAAGCATAATGCAAGCAAAGCACACCCACAACTTCCACATTTAAGCAAATAAAACCAACAAATTATCAAACACCTAATGAGAAACACTTTTTAAATAGCTTATTAACCCCAATGTAAGCCACAGTGATCCAAGAAACAGAGATACTAAAATCATCAACTCTACATCTCTAATTACAGGACATCCAAGTTACACTAAGGGAATAATTCAGATACAAAAGTATCACACTTTCATAGTCACTGCATCCAGTGGTCTGAAGTGCTACTCCCCTCCAACTCACACTACTGATATTCTCACTCCAGCTCCCCATTTACCTTCCAGGTCTGGATTTGCATGCGTCTAATCTCAAAACCAAGTCCCCAGCCGATCAAAAAATGTTTCTTTGGTTGCTCTCCTGCCCATTACTGATATTATGCAATTTTTTTCTTACATTACCATGCTCTTCTGCTCTTGGGAAACATTTAGTAAAAAAGGGAATTTCAGGTTGAACAGGTTTACTCCTTCTCGTGGCTGCAACTAAACCCATATAAGGCGTTAATGTTGCTTGTGTAAATGGTCTGACCGTGGCTCAAATTAGTCCTTCATGCAGTTTAACCGCAACAGGCATCTTGGCCAAGTGCATTTCATTCACTTTCTTTGAATGGGAGTGGAAATACAGGACTGAACCTCACCGTACTGTTGCCTGTATCTTAACCCTTCGTGAAGCAGAACACAGTATCAAACAAATCCAATTAGTATCACGTAGAAGTGAAACAAAAATGGCACATATAATCAAAATGAGTACATATGATATATGCAGCTTGAAAAGTACCCACCAGGAATAAGTAAAGAAAACACTCAAAAAGCAAGCCACCTTAGTGGAATCACAGTGTCAATAAGCTGTATAACCGAAGGAAGAAAATCATGGCAAAAATTAGAAGATGTAGCACCCAACAAGGTAAAAGCACTCTCATTAATCTAAAACTCCTCAAAGGACAAATAAAAAAAGTCTGCCAAGTCCAGATTTGAGGTAGGTTTGGCCTCTCAGGCCAAGATCAACCACAAGGCATTCTTTACTCATGTCCACAATCTCAAAAGCAATATACAATTGCGTGCATAGCTCATTGTTAATAGCACCATCTATACCAAGCCAGAAGATACAGCAAACCTACTGGCAGACAAATTCAGCTCAAAATTTATCCCCCCCCCTCAAACTTCCCTAAGGAAATACCACCATATATAACTACTCCTACTATCATTAGGGAACAGGTCCTCAATGCTCTAGCTAAGGCAAAGAACACTGCATCGATGAGCCCACACAATACCCCAGAATGCCTTCTAAATAGCATGAGAAGTACAGCTGTGTAAGATGAACTTGCCATAACAGAAGATGTTTGAATGATCAATGTCGCAGTAGCCTTAGCTATATAGGTTATGTCCTTCCAAGGATATAACAAGACGGCCAGCTTCCAAAGCTTCAGGGCCTCCTCCATGCACCCAAACTGTCAAGCAGATACAGGTGAGCTGACTAAAAGACAAGTTTGGGTGCAAAGCCCTTCAGAGCTTTCCTGCCAGAAGAAAGAGGAAGGCTGAGCCCTGAAAATACTATGCAAGGAACAACAAAACATAAATGTCCATACCCTGGTATAAAAAAACACCAAAAACAAAGGAGGTGGAGGGAGGGAGCAGCTACTGCAGCAGTGATCATTCTAACATCTACTGTTATGGTTAAGTTAACTTTGACATCAGTACCATGTTCATATATATCACCACTGCAGTAGCCTTAAACATATGGGTAGATTACCATAGCTAACTACATTTGGGAGGTGGAAGGAAGAGAGTGCAAGAACCCTGGAGAATGGTCCTACTAAAGCTTGATCTGGGCCTAGAGGAGGAATCAAGTTTATACTGCTTTGTAAAAATATGCACAGAGGACCAAGTAGCAGCTTCTAGAATACTTCTAGATCCAACCCTTTCCAAAACGTCATGGATGAAGCCAAGGCCATGGTACAAGAGTCTTGACCCTGTCTGGAACAGATTTGCTATGATGAGAATAACAAAAGGTAATAGCCTTAGACAACCATTTTGAAATAGTCTGTTTTGACACAGGCTGTCCCTTATTCATACCTTCACAAGAAAAACAATTTATCGGAAGATCTGAGAGATACAGTTCTGTCAAGATAGTCCCAGAGTTGCCTGTGGACATCCAATGTATGGAGTATCCTTTCTCCCTCATTTTTAGGATCACTAAAGAAATTGGGGAGATGGATGGCTTGGCATAAAGTCTACTTAGATTATCACTTTAGAAATAAAAGGATTACTTCACAAAGAAACCCTGTTCTTGTAGAAAATGAGGTAGAGTTGACTCACCATAAGAGCTTGCAACTCTACATGTCCTTCTTGCAACAGTCACAGCAATCAGAAAAAAACTGATTTAAACTCAAGTCAGCCAGATAAGCGGTTTCAAATGGAGCAAATGTTAGCTTCTCTAAAAGATCCCAAAGAGGGGGCCAGCAATTTACTTGATGGCCTCTTATGCAAAATCACTTTCAAGAACATTTTGAGATGAGATTGCATTGAAAGAGTGATCCATGGGCAGACGTGTTAAAAATGGATGATAAATTAATCTTGATAGGGGAATAAGAAAGGCCAGAGGATAGTAACTCACACAAATATTCTAAAAGCAGACAGCAATAAGCCCTGAATGGGTGGTGGTTATATTGTGGGCACCAACTAGAAAACCTCTACTTGTTAATACAGACCTTTCTAGTAGCAGGCTTTCTTGCCTCCATTAGTGCCTGCTGCATGTCATCAGTAAACAGGTGCCTAAGAGGAATTAGGACCTGATCATCCAGGCAGTCAACAGAAAATGATTGATGTTGGAGTGTATTAAATACCCCTGTTCTGATGTGAGTAGATCCAGACTGTGAGGAAGCATGTGGCAATTGCCCTTGGCCATTTTCAAAAATATGGAGAACCACAATTGCCTAGGTTAGAAATGAGTTACCACAATGATATCCGGGGATTCCTTCTGAATTATCAGACGTACCCTGGATGTTAGTAGAAAGCACAAAGGAACATTCTTCTCCAAAAGAAAAGAAAAGGCATTTGTCTTCCAGGCCTTCTTGCATTGAGTCCTGGAACAGAATCTTGGCAGTTTGTTGTTCAAAGAGGAGGCAAAGAAAATGTACTTGAGGAACTCCTCCTAAGATGGATCAGATGTCGGAAGAACCCCTGATCCAGTTTCCATTCCTGGGGGTCTGCCCTGGTACTGCTCGGCTTCTCCGCCACACAATTTTACTCTGACAAAATGCAGAATGCCTGTACAGTGAGAGTGTGCTGTAAAGTTATACTCCAATTGATAATGGCTAGTCTGCAAGGGGTACAACCCTTGCCTGTTAATGCATCACGACTGTGATATTGTCTGAAACCTTTTCAAAATGTCCCCGGGGCCAAAGATGGTTCAGAGAGTTGAGTGCATTAATCAGGGCAAGTATCTCCTAGACATTTATGTACTTGCGTTGTCCTTAGTGTCCCAGACCCCTGTACTTTTCTCCCTTTTAAAACTGCTCCCCAAGCAAAGTCTGAAGCATCTGTTGTGACTGACTACTTTGCAGCAGAAAGGAAGAAGGAGACCTGGATTTAAGGATAGTCGTTTCCACAAAAAGATTTTTCTTGTGACAAACCCCAGCACTAGGTTTGAAAGGATGATGATGCTTAGACCAAACTGATTTCAACACTCTACCTCATGTTGAGTCTTGCCAGGGATATCATAAGAATCACAGATGCCGTGAGACCCAAAATCCTGAGGTACTCCCACGCAGTGAGGAAAGTTTGAATGGAAAACATTAAAAGCAAATCTAAATAAGGATCTTTCTTTTTTTTCTACAACTCCTTGCTAGACTAATGTGCTTT
This sequence comes from Protopterus annectens, assembly GCF_019279795.1. Taxonomy (NCBI): domain Eukaryota; kingdom Metazoa; phylum Chordata; order Ceratodontiformes; family Protopteridae; genus Protopterus; species Protopterus annectens. The sequence goes on from NC_056737.1 coordinate 1,910,446,323, forward strand.
TCCATACTGGAACTGGAAAAGCCTACTCAGGACTCCTTGGTAAATTAGTGCACTAGCATGAGAAAGAGCAGCCAGTTGCTAAGATAACTACTGCAGTAAGTGATCTCTAAAACAAATCCTTTTAACAAACTCTGGAGACTTCTCTTAAAGGGGTGGTAAACAGACAAAAACAGGTAAAAGTTGGAATAGTCTATCACATCTGCCTTATGCAAGAAAGTCAGCATCATGCTCTACGTGCATGCTCTTTGCAGTTTCTTTCACACCGATTTATTTTAATATACAGTCCTGTAAAACAATGTTAACTCTCTATTACCTGATCTTAAAGCCTTTGTACATATCTGCTCCAAAAACGGTGTCACACTTTCAAGTGGTTCACTCCTAAATGAACTACATTCTAACCCTTATCTTTACAGCCCTTCTCTGCAAGTTCAAGCAGCAATTGATACAGTTCAGCACTTCAGTGACTGGTTCTCCTAAAGGCACAGACTTACTTTTGCATTACTTTCGAAGTACATTTTTCTTACCCTGTGCTTTCAGCTAATTCACTTAGTGTCAATGGCAATGATTGGTGTGTGCCTAGTACCCAACCAGTCAAGTCCACATAAACACCCTTACTTTCCCCCTGCTGTACAAGCATACCTCTCAACCCCCCCTGATTTTTACTCAAATTCGAACTTTGTCCCTCTTAATATCCCTCCTAAAATTGGTGACTTTTGGAGAAAATACAATGACTTGCACTTAATAAATAAATAATGACAATAACTAGAGTTAAAGACTTCTTTTACTTCAGAAGATTTATATTAAATCACAGTATTTTATTCTGTCAGTGCCTCATGTTAACAGTATTAATATTTTAAAAGTGCCCCCGATTGGTTAAGAGCCATGTGGATAAATCAAGAGTTTGTCATCACTCGTTTTCAACATTATAGGAACAGAGAAGAATCAAATTAACGAAGTATTTATCCCCAGACACCCAATTTTACTAGATCAACATAAACTCAAAGAAATAGCACAAAGTAATTCATAATGCATCTTCCCATACCACTGCAACAGCTGAGAACTCTATTGGTTTCCAAAACGAGTTGTAAAGGAAACTCCTCACACTTCATTACAACAAGAATTACAAGAACCCCATACTAACAAATTAATCTGTAGCTTAGTGTTTAAAGATAAACCAACAAGTAATGCTTACTGACACACTGAAAAATAAGTAATACACGTGCAGGGAAATGAATGTAACCACCAAACACAACTGGAGCATTTCTGAAATTCACCACAGACGCAGCTTTCCCCCAATGTATTCTACCGCGAATACAACAGTCATACTACCAAAAGCTTTATTTTTACCTTTCCTAAGTTGTTGACAATATTGTTTCAGTTTCTATTTGATGGTTAAATGTAATCAAAACAAATCTTCCTCCTTACAAACTGAAACTACTACTCCCAAAATGACTCCACAACCTAATTATAGCGACGTACGGTACTACACTGGGTCGTTAACTTGAATTGCGTGTGAGGTAATCGAAAGGGTGTAACCTAAGACGTTAAGAGCGGAAAAAGCTAGTGTTGCTAGTGGTGAACTGTAGTATAAGTTTTTCTAAGTCGGGTACAGACATATGAAATAGTATTCTTTAATCGTCCTGATTTGAGAAAGTTAGAAGACTAGCTTATATGCTTGGTAAACAAAAGGAGTTCATGATTCAAGAAGATTCGATTAGTTTAGCTGTTGGTAAACAAATATTTGATACATAATGTGTAATACCGTAATGGAAGTCTGACATATCAAGTTATGATATGTTATAGAAATAGGGTCGTAGGTACTAAATATGTGGTGTAGTCAATAAACTGGTATGGCTCGGTTTCTCCGTTGCTTTGTATCGGGCTATTTGGGTTGCTGAGAGTGGAGGTTGCCTGAATCAAAACACTGCATTTCAGTAAGGTGCGCCTTAAGTGTTCGTATTCTTAGTAGTTTGCGCCGTTTGAAGATAATGAATGATGCACTGCTGTTATTGTTTATTCAATAAAGTTTTAATCTGCCCTATTTAAAATGTTAAGCGCCTTTCGTAATCTGGAACAAATGAGGAAAGCATGCAATAGCTTTAGGTTCATACTAGGCTATCTGCCCTGGGGCAATTATAAGCCTAGCCCGATTCTGTATGGCTTACGCCACTCCTTGTTTTGAGTATACTGTGCCCTTTTTAAGGTTTAGTTTACTGTGCCTCTGTCTAATAGTGACACGGGAGTAATCCCTGGGACAAACCTATGATCCCCCATCCACTTATCGAGATTCTTCTTGAAGAGATTTAGTGAGGTGCTCTGCCTCACATGAACTGGAATTCTATTCCAGAGCGAAGGGAGCCTCTGGGTTATGAACCTGTCCCTCCAGCAAGTTCTATTTATTTCTGTGCTGAGGTTCAAGTCCCTCGAGCGTGTGGCTCTAAGGGATTTAGATTTACTGAGGTGGAGCATGTCCATTAATTCTGGATTTGACATAGCTTTGTATGTCAGGCATAGATCGCCTCGAAGTAGGCGGTATGCAACTGAGTAGAGCTGGAGTTTTTTTAACCGAGCAGCATATGGCATCTGTTTGAGACTCTTGATCCTCTTGGTGCGATACTTTTGGGGTCTTTCTAATTGCTGCAGGTGTCGGGTAAGGTACATCCCAAAAGGGGCATTGTATTCTATGATGGGCCTGATGAGGGATGAATAAAGGGGCACGATTACCTCTCTTGATCTAGATGTGAAACCCTTCGTCATGAGGTGGGCTATGTAGAAGGTCTTTCTAACCACTTTGGCAATGTGGTTTTCAAAGGAGAGATTGCTATCAACTTGGGTCCCCAAGTCCCTAATAACTTTCTCTGTACTTAATGGGTTTCCGCCTATGTGGTAATTTGTGGGCACATTGTTTTGCCAACGGCTATGACTATACATTTTTGGCATTTAGCTTTAAACCATGGAGCTGGCACCAGTTATCTGTCTCTGTGAGACCTTTTTGAAGGATGTTTGTGTCAGCTGGAGAGTTGATTATGGCACCCAGTTTGCAGTCGTCTGCGAACTTGGTGAGCCATAGTCCTCCCACTTTTGCCTGTACCTCGGAAAAGTATATATCAAACAAGAGTGGTCCCAGGACAGAACCCTGTGGGACGCCACTTGTGACCGGTTTCGAGTCTGACATGGCTCCAGCAACTCTTACTCTGTGGGTTCTGTCTTTGAGCCAGTTTGCGACCCATCTTGTGACATAGGGGTTTATATTTAAGCTGGATAGCTTATCTATGATGCCCGAGTGGGGTATTGTGTCAAATGCCTTTGCAAGGTCCAGATAGGCTGTGTGGATTACCTTCCCTTCATCTATGGCTTTGGTGACTGTTTCAAAGAAGTCAACCAGGTTCAAAAGGCAGGATCTGCCCTTGACAAAGCCGAACTGGGTAGGATCTAGTGTCTGTAGGTCCCCAATGTCTTTGTTTATGAGCTCCATGATGATCCTCTCCATAGCCTTGCAGACTAAGCTAGTCAGGCTTATGGGGCGATAGTTTCCAGGGTCCGTAGAGGCTCCACCTTTGTGGAGTGGGACCACTGTTGCTGTACGCCATTCTGTGGGCACATATCCTGTAGTGAGGCTGAGATTGTATAGCTGTTTTATTTGAGGGATTAGTTCCTCTTGTAGTTCATGTCGGACGCAACCTGGGATGCCATCTGGTCCCATGGAAGAAGTGTTTTTTGCTTTGGAGAGGGCAGCCTTCACCTGAGCATCTGAGATGTTTGGGAGGCAGCCCTCTGCCGGGATAGATACTTGCTCTTTTGGGGGGAGAAGTTTGCACTGAACCTGTCTGCCAGGATATTGACGATGTCTGTGGGTTCAGTGTATTTTTTGTCGTTTAGAATCAATTCAGAACAAGTCTGGGAGTTGCATCCCAGGTTTCTAACATAACTGAAAAAAGCCTTATGATTGTCTTTGGTGTCCTGTGCAATTTTTCTCTCGAAGCTGGCCTTGGAGGATTTTATGAGGATCGTAATTTTTGCTAGTACTGATCAGAGATGCCTTCCCTATTAGGGATTTTGCTCTATTATGTAGTAGCTTCCTCCTTCTGTTGTACAGTTTATTTATGGCAGGGGTCCACCAGACTGGATGCCTGCCTTTGGATGATTGGGTCTTGGTTTTGTTTGGGATAGCATGATCCATGCATTCCTGGAGATGTCCGTAGAATGCATTTATATAGGATTCTGCAGTTTGGGCTGTAGTTTCCACTGGCCTTGGGGCCTTGAAGGATTGCATTTCGGTTTTGAGAAGTGAGAAGTTCGCTTTTTGAGAAGTTTTTCACTGTGGTTTTCTGGGCTGGGGTGGGGTCGGATGTGGACATCCAGTGAAATTAATTTATGGTCTGATCTTACCAATGAGGGATATACTTCTGGTGTGGAGCATAGAGTCCCCATGTTGGTAATGATCAGGTCTAGTATGTTGTCCCCTCTTGTGGGAGTGGTGACTAGTTGTTCCATAGCATTTGAGTTTATAATTTCCAGGAATCTTTGGGCTAAGGTGCTGGGGCTTGAGTAGTGCTTCCAGTCAATGTTTGGGTAGTTGAAGTCGCCCGATATAATGGTGTTCGGAGAGATCTTCATGTTCTCCAATGTTTTCAGGAAAGCCGAATGGGATTCCTGACTTTGAGAGGGTGTTCTGTAGGATGCTATAAACTGAAAAGCAGTCTTGCCCACTGTTAGTTGCACATGGATGGTCTCCAATACTTCATGCAATGCCACTAACCTAGAGGTGTGGATATCCTTGATAAATATGGAAACTCCCCCTCCTTTTGTGGTTCGGTCCGGGTTTTGGGGCCGAAAAGCATGATATGAGGTATAGCCTGGTAGTGCTGGGGTGCTCTCTGGAGCCTTGAACCAGGTTTCTGTCACTGCACAGATATCGATGTTCTCCATACTGAGGAGAGCTTCGAGTGTGTGCATCTTGAGGTTAAGACTTCTGGCGTTTAGCAGCATTACCCTTAGTTTCTTGTTCCTTGTGCTGTCTATGGGGGTGGGTTTGACTTTTGAGCCTTGCCTAAAAAGGCACTATGGGGTGGCAAGAGCCTTTGCCAATATCCGAAAGCCCAGTGGTGACAGGTGCAAGCCGTCCCTAGCGAAGCAACGTGGCTTGTCAAGCATGTCATCCCAGGCTGACAGACACTGGATCCCCTTTGAATGACACCAAAATTTTAGCCAATTGTTAAAATCGATCATTTTGTCTTTGTACTGTGGCATCATTCTAGGTGAGGGTAAGATGCTGCTCAAGGTCAGGGTCATACCAGCCTGGGCTACATGATCAAAGAGCTCCTCTATGTCTCTTTTCATGTAGTCCAGGGAGGTACGTCTCAGGTCATTCACACCAGCATGTACAATGACCGAGTCATATTTGTATTTGCTTTGGAGTGACCTGAGTGCTTGCGTTATGTGTCGGATCCTAGCACCCGACAGGCAGCTCACTGTGACCTTCTCTTTATTCAGCCTGATGAGCGGGACGTCAGTGTGTCTGACAATAGCGTCACCTATAACAAGAGTATCAGGTGTGTTATTCAGCCTTAAGGGCTGTGGCTGCTTGGCACACTGACTTTGTTGGTTATGTGTTGTGTGTGTTTTGTTTTGAGGTAGCGTTTGCTTGGATGTCTGCTTTGGAGGTCTCTGTTGCTTGGGTAGATTTTTATTTAGAGCCTCCGAGTATGTTTTTGTGAATTTATGTGTTTGGTTCGCTGATGTGGTGGGACTGTGATACTGGAATTGTGTTGTGTGAGGTTACCTTCTCCTCCTGACTGGTTACACCAGTTTTGAGATGAGAGAGCTCAGCCTCCAGTTTGGCTAAATAGTTGCATCTCTCACATATATTTGAACCTGTTTGGAGGAGGAGAGGGTTGTCCGTGTACATGAGACAGTTTAACCATGAAGTTGACAGTGTGAAATTGGATGTTTAACTTTACTGCTGATTAAGAGCCCAGTGTCTGTTATTCTTAAAGTGTATTAGTTCTGGTTTAAGCACTTGGGCTTCAGGCCAGTTATTTTACATTAAGAAGGTTCGTGGTCTGCACTCTTGTGGGAGAAGAGGCTGGACTCTGCCCTTCTGAGCTGGGAATTTCTGGTTAAACGTTTATAGTGCCTGAATATTTGAACTGTATCTTACTGAAATTGGTACACCTTGTTTGCTGTAGCATAGACTAGATCCAGGCCTGCTGAATCTAGCTTTGTTTATATGCTTGTTGTTTGTTTGCTTATTTCCCTGGAACGCTAATTCCACCTAATACGTGGCTTCTCAGCGCTTCTGTGGATCACTAGTGATATCTGCATTGCTTACTGTACTTATTTTCTTGTTTCACTTGAAAGAAAGTTACTGTTTGTCGTTTTTGCATTTAAGTTACCTGTAACACATTGCACTTAAGTTACCTGGCACTTGCTCACTAAAGCAATTATATAAGTCAGCACTAACAATTAAAAGCACTACACCCTCACTCCCCACTGGCCCTTGTTTTCAATTATTAAGGAATTCCCAATATTATTCTAGCATGTCCAAAGGTCAGTTGTCAATCTCCTCTCCAGTCCAGCTGGTGAATCTGGGAATCTTGAGGCAATGTTACAACTGCCTCATGTACACAGACAACCCTCTCCTCCTCCCAACAAATTCCAACACATGTGAGAGATGCAACCATATAGCCAAACTGGAGGCTAAGATCTCTCAACTCAGTACTGGCATAACCAGTCAGAAGAGAAGGAAACCACACTCACTACAATTCCACTCTCACATAGACGTACCACTACAGCAAACCAAACACATAATCACACAAACATACGCGGAGGCTCTAAATAAAGATCTGCCTAAGCAGCAGGGACCTCCAAAGCAGACACCCAAGCAACCGCTACCCCAAAACAAAACACGTGCAACACATATCTCACAAAGCCAGTGTGCCGAACAGTCACAGCCCTTAAGACTAAACAACACACCAGATACACTTGTAATAGGTGACTCTATCGTCAGGCACACTGACGTCCCGCTCACCAGGCTGAACAAGGAGAGGGTCACGGTGAGCAGCCTGTCAGGCGCTAGGATCCGCCACATAACACAGGCACTCAGGTCACTCCAAGACAAGTACAAATATGACTCTGTCATTGTCCATGCTGGTGTGAATGACCTGAGACGTACCTCCCTGGACTACATGAAAAGAGACATAAAGGAGCTCTCTGAGCACGTAGCCCAGGCCGGTATGACCCTGACCTTGAGTAGCATCTTACCCTCACCAAGCATGATGCCACAATATGAAGACAAGATGATCAATTTCAACAATTGGCTTAAGTACTGGTGTCATCAAAGGGGATCCAATGCCTGTCAGCTTGGGATGATATGCTCAACAAGCCACGATGCTTCGCTAGGGACGGCTTGCACCTGTCACCCCTGGGCTTTCGGATATTGGCAAAGGCTTTTGCTACCCCCATAGTGCCTTTTTAGGCAAGGCTCAAAAGACAAACCCACCTCCATAGGTATCACAAGGGATAAGAAACTAAGAGTAATGCTACTCAACGCCAGAAGTCTAAACCTCAAGATGCACGACTCAAACTCTCCTTAGCATGGAGAACATCGATATCTGTGCAGTAACAGAAACCTGGTTCAGGGCTCCCGAGAGCACCCCAGCACTACCAGGTTATACCTCATACCATGCTTTTTGGCCCCAAAACTTGGACCGAACCACAAAAGGAGGGGGAGTATCGATATTCATCAAAGATACCCACACCTCCAGGTTGGTGGCAAAGCATGAAGCATCAGAGACTATCCATGTGCAACTAACAGTGGGTAAAACTGCCTTCCAGTTTATAGCCTGCTACAGACCACCCTCCCAAACCCAGGAACCCCACTCGGCCTTCCTGAGAACACTGGAAAATATGAAGGTCTCTCCCAAACACTATTATATTGGGCGACTTCAACTACCCAAACATAGACTGGGAGCATTACTCTAGCTCCAACACCCTAGCCCAAAGGTTTCTAGAATTTATAAACTCAAATGCTATGGAACAACTTGTTACCACTCCCACAAGAGGGGAAAACATACTGGACCTGATCATCACCAACATGGGGACTCTATGCTCCAGACCAGAAGTGTATCCCTCACTGGTAAGATCAGACCATAAACTAATCTCACTGGATATTCACATCCCGACCCCACCCCTGCCCAGAAAACCACAGTGAAAAACTTCTCTAAAGCAAATTTCACACTCCTCAAAACTGAGGTGGAATCCTTCAAAGCCCCCGGGCCTGTGGAAAATATGGCCCAGACTGCAGAATCCTTTATAAACGCATTCTATGAACACCTTCAGGAATGCATGGATCATCGATCCCAAATAAAACCAAGACCCAATCCTCCAAAGGCAGACGTCCTGTCTGGTGGACCCCAGCCATAAACAAACTATACAATAGAAGGAGGAAGCTACTAAATGATAGAGCAAAATCCAAAAAGGGGAAGGCATCACTGATCAGTATTAGCAAAAAACTATGGGCACTCATAAAATTGTCTAAGGCCAGCTTCGAGAGAAAAATTGCACAGGACACTAAGGATAATCACAAGGCTTTCTTTAGTTATGTTAGGAACCTGGGTGGTAATTCCCAGATATGCTCAGAATTAGTCCAAAATGACAAAAAATACACTGAACCCACAGACCTTGCCAGCATCCTAGCTGACAGGTTCAGCGCAAACTTCTCCCCCACCCTCCCCACCAAAAGGGCAAATATCTATCCCAGCAGAGTGCTGCCCCTGACATCTCAGATGCTCAGGTAAGAGCCGCCTCTCCAAAGCAAAAACACAGCATCAATGGGACCAGACGGTGTCCCGGGCTGCGTCCTACATGAACTCCAAGAAGAGCTAAACCCAAACATAAAACTACTGTTCAATTTCAGCCTTACTACAGGATATGTGCCCAAAGAGTGGCATACAGCAACAGTGGTCCCTCTCCATAAAGGTGGTGCCTCAACGGATCCTGTAAACTATCGCCCCATAAGCCTGACTAGCTTGGTCTGCAAAGCTATGGAAAGGATCATCATGGACCTCATAAATAAAGATATTGGGGACGTACAGACACTGGATCCTACCCAGTTCGGCTTTGTTAAGGGCAGATCCTGCCTCTTAAACCTGGTTGATTTCTTTGAAACAGTCACCAAGGCCATTGACGAGGGGAAGGTGGTCCACACAGACTACCTGGACCTCACAAAAGCCTTCGATACAATACCCCACTCTGGCATTATAGATAAGCTCACCAGCTTAAATATAAACCCCTATGTCACTAGATGGATTGCAAACTGGCTCAAGGACAGAACCCACATGGTTAGAATTGCTGGAGCCATGTCAGACTCCAAACCAGTTACAAGTGGTGTCTCACAAGGCTCAGTCCTGGGACCTCTCTTGTTCGGTATATATCTCTCGGAGGTGCAGGCCAACACGGAAGGACTGTGGCTGACCAAGTTCGCAGATGACTGCAAACTGGGCACCATAATCGACTCTCCAGCCGACACAAGCATCCTCCAAAAGGGCCTCATAGAAACAGACAACTGGTGCCAGAGCCATGGCCTCAAGCTAAATGCCAAAAAGTGTATAGTCATCCCCTTTGGCAAAAACAAAGTGCCCACAAATTACCACATAGGTGGTAATCCATTAAATACAGAAGAAGTAATTAGGGACTTGGGGACCCATGATTATAGCAATCTCTCATTTGACAACCACGTGGCCAAAGTGGTTAGAAAAACATTTTATATAGCCCACCTAATCATGAAGGGATTCACATCTAGATCAGGGGAGGTCATCGTGCCTCTTTACTCATCCCTCATCAGGCCCATAATTGAATACAATGCCCCTTTTGGGATGTACCTTACCAGACACCTGCAGCAACTGGAAAGACCCCAAAAGTACCTCACCAAGAGGATCAAAGGGCTCAAACAGATGCCATATGCTGCCCGGTTAAAGAAACTCCAGCTCTACTCAGTGGCATACCGCCTGTTCAGAGGCGATCTGTGCCTGACGTATAAAGCCATGTCCAACCAAGTAATGGACATGCTGCACCTCAGAAAATCCAAATCCCATCAAGCTACGCGATGAAGTGACTTGAACCTCAGCACTGAAATAAATAGGACATGCTGGAGGGACAGATTCATAACCCAGAGGCTCCCTTCACTCTGGAATAAAATCCCATTCCAGGTTAGGCAGAGTCCCTCATTGACTCTCTTCAAGAGGAATCTTGATGAGTGGATGGGAGTTCGTAGGTTTACCCCGGGTATCACTTCTGTGTCACTGTTAGACAGAGGCACAGTATACTAACCTCGAAAAAGAGCATAGCAAAATAAATTTAAAATGGGTGGCGAAAGCCAAACACATTCTGGCTAGGCTTATAAATGCCCTAGGGCATATAGCCTAGTATGAACCTATGAACATTTGCAGAGCATTGTCTTGATCATCAGCGGAGCATTGGCTTTATTTGATTAAAGCCATCTTAATGAATATCTGATAATCTCTTTCTAGGGTTACCACCTGTCCCACTTTGCGAGGGACTCTTTGGGCAGTTGTGTCCTGCATAAAAATTGAAAAAATGGCAAATGTCCTGAGATATAGGACAAATATATTTCCTATATTTAATGTAATAGTTGCATATTCTGTTTCTGAAACACCTAAATGTTATAAGAAACATAATCTTCTTTCTTCTTCTTCCGGCTTTTTCCTGGTTAGGGGTAGCCACAGTGGATCATCTGTCCGTTCATGATTGGCAGTGGAGTTTTACGGTGTCGAGTTGCCAGCCCGGTGCCCAACCTTCCACAGAAGGCACACACTCACACCTAGGGCCAATTTAATGTGTCCAATTCACCTACTGCATGTCTTTGGGATGTGGGAGGAAACCGGAGCACCCGGAGGAAACTCACACAACCACAGGGAGGGACATACAGACTCCGCAGAGAAGGCACCCCAGCCGAGAATCGAACCGAAGAATCTCTAGCTGTGAGGCGGCAATGCTAACTACTGCACCACCGGGTTATAAGAGACAGAATAAGCAACTAAAATGCTACAAGATTAAGCATTTATATAGGCAAAAAAGTGAAGTTATGTCCTTTGTACTTGCTGTGGGTATATTTTGCCTTGCAAAATCTGGCGTTTGTACAAAAAATGTCCCACTTTGGGCATTTGAAAAGGTGGCAACCCTATCTCGTTCACTGTGTAATAAAGTCTAATAAAGATTTTTTTTAAGAATTAAAGCGAGGAACCGCTCCTCGCGGTGCAGTTTGTCATATTGCTGCTTACTGATTGTCAGTTGAGAGGTGCAGTAATGGTATGGTGGGTTATGCTGTTTACTGTTTGCCTTGCATAAAAGTGAGGCAGTAGTGGTAAATTGGTAATTTACTGTTTCTATAAATAGAATGTATTACTAATAATTTACTTTTTTAAAAATGTTGCCTATAATACTCTTGGTGGGGGGAGGTGCAAGTCCCTCTTACAAACTGCCTGGGTTTCAGCTCCATATAGTGTTAAGTAATATGTTTGCATTGTGCTGTATATAAACCGTTACTCCGCAAATGCTTATGGTCCAGCAAGCTTAATTCTGTTTGGTATTTCATTATTTTATGACAGATTTCCAGCAGCAACTTCTTCTCACTGTTGTATATATGTTTACTACGTAAAGTAGATCGGGCACACCTTTAATCTCCAATAGACATTCACTTTTTTATTTAAAAAAATCACGAAGAGTGCTGTTTAAAACCAAACAAAGCCTGCTCTTGTAGTTCTACTTGTACTGCTGGTACTTCCAGCTTTTCCCATTAGTGGTTGCTACATGGGAACAACGCTCTGCAGAATGATTGCCAGTGAAGTTTTATGGCGTCAAGTTGCCAGCCTGGCGCCCAACCTTCTACAGAAGGCACACACGTGTGTGCACTCGCACCTAGGACGAATTTAGTGTGTCCAATCCACCTGCAGGATGTTTTTGGGATGTGGGAGAAAACCAGAGCATGAAGGAATCCCCCGTGACCCCAGGAGGACATGCAGACTGTACAGAAGGCACCCCAGCCGAGAATGGAACCGGAGAACCTTTTGCTGTGAGGCGACAACACTAACCGTTGCAATTATGTACTACAGTGAATCAGCATTGTCCTGTAGATACATTAAGGCATCTGACAGCTGTATCCATGAATTCATTTTATTGAGATGTGCTTTGTTTTGGACTTCAGCTCGAAGGTGATAGTGTCTCTGTTTTTTATGTATTTTATTTTACTTTACATTTGTTTACCGGGAAGGTCCGAGCTGTCCGTTTTCAGCGGAGACCCGAGGAGAAATAATTGGGTTTGTACTGTCTCAGATTTTTAATCTTATGTGTTGTCTTCTCACTTATGTGTATGTACAGATGTTATATACTTGATGTAGTGAGATCCTGTCTTGCCTACATTCTTGACAGATGGGCTCGGAGCCGAGAATCGGCTCTGACTCGGCCTATACTAAAGCACGAAGTGTCTTATTGGCTAGGCCAACCCCCTATCCCAGGATGCACCACGCTCAAACCCCCAGATCCCGTTTGCCGCTACTGAAGTAATGACGTGGTCTCAACTTGGCTGTGGCTAAGTACCCTCTTTTTTTTTTTTGGCCTTTTAGGGTCGTTTTTGCTCTTAGCTTTAAAATTTCATAACCAAACAGCTATTTTAATAGCTTTTTTCTAACCTTGTGATTGATTTGTGTGAGTCCTCTTGTTTGGCGAGCTAGGCCCGTTTGAGTTAGAGGGCCTTTGCCCTATCTCTTTGAACGTTTTAGTTAGAGCTCTTACCCCCCTTCCCATCCTTGGACCCAAGGTGAAAGACACTCTCACTAGATGCGAGCAGAAGGGCAAGACTTCGTCTGCCGTTGGGGCCCATTTTTCGCTCCCTTCGAGACCTTATCCCAAGGCTCAGAGGGGAGGAAAGATGTGTTTCAGGAAGTCCAAAAGTCTTTCCCTGCCCATCAAAGTGACCCCCCTCACAGAGGCAGAGGAGGGGGGAACTATTCTGGAAGACGTCGCCCTAGAGGCGGCGGAGGCCCCTGCAACACAGGAGACCGCGAATCTTTTCGTGGTTCTTCCTTCCAGCATCCCTGAGGGACGGCCCAACTGTGCGTCTCCGGAGCCAGTCAGGGGTTGATTTTCGGAGCATCCAAGGGCCTGGGGGTTCCATCACCCAGGTTCAGTGGGTGCTTCGTATCATGGCCGGAGGTTACACCATTCCCTTTATCTGTCCCCCTCCACCTTCAAGGAGAATCCCGGACGTGCCACCCAGTCAGCGGGATCAAGCAGCTATAGAGGTCGCAAAGCTGCTCAAAAAGGGAGTCATCCAGCCAGTCCCCGCAGACCAGACCGGATTAGGAACTTACTCAAGGTTATTTTTGGTGCCCAAAAAAACAGGAGACTTGAGACCCATCCTGGACCTCAGCCACCTAAACCGTTTAGTAAAAAAGTCCAAGTTCCGGATGGTCACATTACAGTCCATTTTCCCATTGCTGGAAAAAGGAGTATGGATGTGCTCCATCGACCTCAAGGACGCTTACTATCATATCAAGATAAACCGAGCGTCCAGGATTCACTTACGCTTCCGCCTGGGAGCCAGTCACTTCCAGTTCTGGGCCCTGCCCTTTGGTCTCACCACAGCCCCCAGGGTGTTTACCAAATGTCTGGCAGTGGTGACGGCTCACCTGAGACGTCTGGGATTCCAGGTGTTTCCGTATCTAGACGACTGGCTCCTCTCCGCCCCCACCAGGCATCTCCTCACTCTAGCCGTGTTTGCCACCATCCAGTTGGGTCATTTGTTAGGAATCACATTCAACTGGGAAAAGTCTGTATTGCTGCCATCACAGCGTGTTGCCTTTATAGGCGCAGAGCTAGACTCTGTAGAGATGCGAGCATTTCTACCAACAGAGAGGATAAGGATATTACCGGACTAAGTACTAGCCTTGCTGCCCCGACGGAAAGCCCCAGCCAGGATGATCCTTCAGCTTTTAGGATCGATGGCCGCCTCCATTCTTTTAGTCCCTCTGGCAAGACTGCACATGCGAGTTCTTCAGTGGCTCCTATCGACCCAGTGGTCATACCAAGAACTGCCGCTATCCCACCCGATTCTCCTTACAGAATCCTGCCGGCGGGATCTTCGGTGGTGGCTCCTCCCTTCCAACCTGAACCAAGGGAGGTCATTCTGTCCCCCCCTCCTGTTGACACAGTGACCACGGATGCCTCCCAGATAGGGGGGGGGGCATTATCTGGGCAAGACGGTCCAAGGCACGTGGCAGGATCACAAAACCCACTTACACATCAATGTGCTGGAAATGAGGGCAGTGCTCCTAGTGTTGCAGGCACTGCACACCTCTCTTCCCAAGGGTACCATCGCGGTTTTCTCAGACAATATGTCTGTGGTTTGGTACCTAAACAAACAGGGAGGAACCAGGTCTTACCCCCTTTGCAGAGAAGCCTTGAGAGTGTGGCAATGGGCGATCGCTTCCCAGAGGTTTCTGGTAGCTATGCACATTCCAGGGAAGTCCAGTGTGATAGCAGACAGGCTGAGCAGAGTTATTCTGATGCCTCATGAGTGGTCCCTAAACAACCAAGTAGCGGCTCGCATTTTCTCCAAGTGGGGTTTTCCTTGCTGTGACCTTTTCGCCAGCCCCTGGAATGCGAAGTGCAGCAACTTCTTCTCCCTGATTCTTCCTCCAGGGGAGTCACCCAGGCACGCTGTAGTCCACAATTGGCCCTCCGGTCTACTCTATGCCTTCCCTCTGGTCCCTCTACTACCAAAGGTGATTCAGAAGGCGACCCGCTTGGGAAGCAGCATGATTCTGATCGCTCCACACTGGCCCTGCCAAGTTTGGTTTCCCTTCTTCCGGAAGTATGCGACGGAGGGTCCTTGGATTCTGGATCCATTTCCAGACCTCCTTACCCTGCAGTCGGGTCAGCCCCATCCTTCTCTGCGGACTCTCAAGCTAGCGGCTTGGCTGCTCCACTTTCGACTTTAGTCAGACAGCATATCCTCTCGCCGCAGCTGGTCCGGATCCTGTCCTCTTCCCACAAGGTCTCCACTAAGGAGTTATATTCCAATAAATGGAAGAGGTTTGCCGTTTGGGCCCAGTGGCACAACCATGACCCTCTGACAGCCCTGGTTTCGGCAATACTAGATTTTCTGGCAACACTTTTTCAACAGGGTTCCGCTGTCTCCACACTTACAGTACAATTGGCAGCTATTTCTAACTACCA
This sequence comes from Protopterus annectens, assembly GCF_019279795.1. Lineage (NCBI taxonomy): Eukaryota > Metazoa > Chordata > Ceratodontiformes > Protopteridae > Protopterus > Protopterus annectens. Next base: position 1,910,461,578 of record NC_056737.1, read on the forward strand.
TGTTGCCTTTGAGCCCTCGCTCATGATTCATAAAATTGTGCAAGGCCTTCTTCAAGGGAGCTTGGTTACTCCCCCCCCCCCGTGTCACAACCTGTATTGCCATGGGATCTCAATGTGGTTCTAGGAGCCTTGACGTCTCCTCCCTTCGAGCCGGTGGCCACTTGTGACATAAAGTTCTTATCTTGGAAGACTGCCTTCGTGGTAGCTATTACATCAGCCAGAAGAGTTTCAGAGATTCAAGCCCTCTCTGTCAAAGCTCCTTATCTGATTTTTCATAAGGATAGAGTCTCCCTACGGTTGAACCCGTCATTCCTTCCTAAGGTTTCTTCTGCTCTTTGTCTGCAACAATCTATAGAGCTACCAGTTTTCTTTCCAAATTTTTCCGGTGAAGCAGAATACAGACTTCATCAATTGGATGTGCATAGACAACTGAGGTTTTACCTAGACAGGACACAGCACAGGAAGTCAGACCAGTTGTTTGTGGCCTTTGCGGACAACAGAATTGGCAAAGCAGTAACTAAGTCCACTATTGCCAGATGGATCAGGGATTCTATTTAATTTATTTATACATCAACAGGGAGGGACCTTCCATTTCCAGTTAGAGCTCATTCTACCAGGGCCATGGCAACTTCAGTGGCCTTCCACGCCAGACTGTCTGTGGATGAAATATGTGCGGCAGCCACTTGGGCTTCTCCACATACCTTTTATTTCTCATTACAAATTAGATGTGGCGTCCAGGGATCGGGTGTCCTTTGGTTCCACAGTGCTCAGGAGTGTCTTCCAGTGAGCCTCCCAGGATAAAGGTGCTAGGGACACTGTCCCATCTGTCAAGAATGTAGGCGAGATAGGATCTCACTACATCTTTTAGTTATGTACTTACCATAACGATAGATGTATGGGATCCATCTCGCCTACATTCTTACATACCCGCCCTCCTTCCCCCTACCTACTGGATCTGGAGGAAACTCTGTTGTTGAGGTTTCCAGGAAGTATTATTTGTCCTCTCCTGCCTTTGTTTTTCTGGTTGGTTTGGTGCTTGTGGATGAGTTTTTTGTGGGGCAAACAAGATCTGGGGGTTTGAGCGTGGTGCATCATGGGATAGGGGGTTGGCCCAGCCAATAAGAGACTTTGTGTTTTAGTATAGGCCGAGTTGGAGCCGATTCTCGGCTCTGAGCCCATCTGTCAAGAATGTAGGCGAGATGGACCCCATACATCTATCATTATGGTAAGTATATAACTAAAAGTTTGTTGTGGTATGCAGAAAGAAAGTACAATATGTTCATTTGTTTTTACGTTGACACCTGGGCCTCTGCTGAAAAGGGGAACAGCATTGTCGCACTGTCCCAGTGAAGTTAAATAAAAATACTTCATACATATTTATTTATGCAGTATTTTTGAGTGTGTGTATATTGCAATACATTGAAGGAAACTTGGCTCCAAAATGCAGTCGCATCAGCTTTTCTTTTCGGCAATCTAGAAACATGTATATCGGATTGATGTCCAACACACGTATGTATTTATTTATTTTTAACAAAATTTAGATTAACTCTGACTGGTCTTCCCATTCTGGAAGCAGTATGCTAGGTTGATTTTTCGGCTTTGTATTGGAACATTACCCCACCGTGATTTTCGCGCAAGAATGGGCGTGGCCTATACGATTGGCAGGTCAAGCCCATGTAACGTTGCATGGAAAACACAGCATGAGTGACAAAACATGCAGATTACCAAGTGACATGCTGAATATTCATTGTCTGACCGTTGTTAACGAGCTGCGGGAGCTGTTTACTAGACTGGGGAAAGAGGCAGTACTCAGACAAAATTAAAAATTGGCACCAAAAAATATATGTATACTTGTTTCCCACCTTTTTAAGCTAGTACAGTCCAGTTTTCAGGTTAGCGCTGAATTCAAGGCTGTGTTACAAATCTGTGTTTGCCCATACCTTACTTGGATAGAAGAAGTTTCTCCGTCACCTGTGAGAGAGGGGAGCTCTGAGCAGCCTATCTGTCCCTGGAGGAGTAGTTTATTGGGCCATTTTGGGCCAATTTCTCTTTCATTTCCCTGCTTATAAATACCATATTTGCCCGGTTTTGTGTGCCAGTTAGCTAGGGTAAAACTATTCCCAGCTCCACAAAGTCTCCTTCAATTTCTTTCCTTGGAGCTAGACAAACTTTCAACTTAAGTAGTCAAGCCATTCATTCCTCAGCCTGGCACTTGCTCAAAACTCATAGCAACCACTTATAAACCTTAGCACTAGACCCTCCTGTACTGTACAGAAGGATAAGGCTCTCTAGTCCACCTTACCAGCCATCCAGTAATACAGTTCACTGTACCTATCCAGGCATGTCCAAAGTACAGTTTCAGGTGTACTCTCCAGTCCAACTGGTGAATCTGGGCATTTTGAGGCAATGTTACACCTGCCTCATGTACACAGACAACCCCCTCCTCTTACCTCCAAACACTAATACATGCAAGAGATGCAGTTATACAGCCAAACTGGAGGCTAAGCTCGCTCAACCCAAGACTGGACCAGGCAGTCAAGAGGAGAAGGGAATTACTTGCATCACACCACCAGTCTCACATAGACCTATGAAACCAGCACTGGTAAAAAATACACATAAATACACGAAAACATACTCGGAGGCTCTAAATAAAAATCCAAAGCAAACATCCAGGCAACCTCCACCCCCCAACACAAACCATGAAACACATATTTCACAAAACTAGTGTGCCGTGCAATCACAGCCCTTAAGGCAAAATAACATACCCAACACACTAGTTATAGGTGACTCTATAGTCATGCAGACTGACGTCCCACTCACTAGGCTGAACAAGGAGAAGGTTACTGTTAGCTGCCTGTTGGGTGCCAGGATCTGCCACATAACACAAGCACTCAGGTCACTCCAGAACAAGTACAAATACAACTCTGTCATTGTCCATGTTGGTGTGAATGACCTGAGCCATACCTCCCTGGACTACATGAAGAGACATGGAGGAGCTCCCTGATCATGTAGCCCAGGCCGGTATGACCCTGACCCTGAGTAGCATCCTGCCTTCACCAAGAATGATACCATGGTATAGAGAAAAAATTATAAATTTCAACAATTGGCTAAGCTTCTGGTGTCATTCAAAGGGGATCCAGTGTCTGTCAGCTTGGGATGACATGCTCGACAAGCCACACTACTTCTCTAGAGATGGCTTGCACCTGTCACCCTTAGGCTTTTGAATACTGGCCAAGGCTCTAGCCACCCCCATAGTGCCTCTTTTAGGCAAGGCTCAAAAGACAAACCCACTGCCGCAAATAGCACAAGTAACAAAAAACTGAGGGTAATGCTACTCAATGCCAGAAGTCTAAAACTCAAAATGCACGCACTCGAAGCACTCCTCAGTATGGATAAAATCAATATATGTGCAGTAACAGAAACCTGGTTTAAGGCTCCAGAGAGCACCTCAGCACTACCAGGCTACAACTCATACCATACATTTCAGCCACAAAACCTGGACCAAAATACAAAAGGCGGGGGAGTATCCATATTCATCAAGGATACCCACACCTCCAGGTTAGTGGCACAGCATGATGCTTCTTGCTACAGATCACCCACCATGTCCCAGGACCCCCACTCCGCATTCCTGGAAACACTGGGAAACATAAAGGTCCTACAAAACACCCTGATATTGGGTGATTTCAATTACCCAAACATTAACTGGGAGAACTACTCAAGCACAAACTCCCTTGCCCAACATTTCCTAGAATTTATAAACTCAAACGCCCTAGATCAACTGGTCAACACCCCCACCAGAGGTGACAACATATTGGACCTGGTCATTACCAACATGGGCGACCGATGTTCCACACTGGAGGTCAACCCCTCGCTGGTTAGATCTGACCATAAACTAATCACTCTGGATATCCACATTCCGCCACCACCCCGGTCAAAGAAACCACCATGAAAAACTTTTCTAAAGCAAACTTCACATTATGTAAGACCGAGGTGGGAAGTGTCAAAGCCCCCCATGCTAAAGGATAACGCTGTCCAAGCTGCAAAATCCTTTACTAGTGCACTCTACGGGCACCTACAAGAATGTGTGGACTGTGCTATCCCAAACAAAACCAAGACTCACTCTTCCAAGAAAAGGAAACCAGTCTGGTGGACCCCTGCCATAAACAAGCTATACCATAGAAGGGGGAAACTAGTGTAGAAAAGAGTAAAATCCCAAGAAGGGAAGACATCCCTGATCAGTATCAGCAAGAAATTACGTTCCCTCATAAAATCATCAAGAAACTATGTTCCCTCATAAAATCTTCAAAGGCTAGCTTCGAAAGAAAAATTGCCATTGACTCTAAAGATAACCACAAGGCATTCTTTAGCTATGTCAAGAATCTAAGTGGCAGTTCTCAGATCTGCACGGAGTTAGTGCAGAATGGCACAAAATACGCTGAACCAACCGATATAGTCAACATCCTGGCAGACAGGTTCAGTGCAAACTTCACCTCCCTCTCACCCCCAAAAGGACCCTTAACTATACCAGAAGAATGTAGTCTCCCTGAAATCACAGACATTCAGGTTAAAACATCCCTCTCCAAAGCCAAAAACACAGCATCAATGGGACCAGACGGTGTCCCAGGCTGTGTCCTACATGAGTTCAAAGATGAACTAACCCCACACCTAAACACACTGTTTAAACTCAGCCTCTCCACAGGCTACGTGCCCACAGAGTGATGCACAGCAATGGTTATTCCACTCCACAAAGGTGGAGCCACAATGGACCCCAGAAACTATAGCCCTATAAGCCTGACTAGCTTGATCTGCAAAGCTATGGAGTGCATCATCATGGATCTCATTAACAGAGACATTGGGAACCTCCAAACACTGGACCCTACCCAGTTCAGCTTTGTTAAGGGCAGATCATGTCTGCTAAATCTGGTGGACTTCTTTGAAACAGTTACCAAGGCTATAGATGAGGGAAAGGTGGTTCACACAGCCTATCTAGACCTCGCAAAGGCCTTCAACATTCCCCATTCAGGTATTATAGACAAGCTCACCAGCTTGAACATAAACCCCTACATCACGAGATGGGTTGCCAACTGGCTCACGGACAGAACCCACATGGTAAGAGTTGTGGGAGCAAGGTCTGACTCTAAACCGGTTACAAGTGGCGTTCCCCAGGACTCAGTCCTAGGACCCCTCCTGTTTGGCATATACTTCTCAGGGGTACAGGAAAACACAGGAGGACTATGGCTGACCAAGTTCCCAGATGACTGCAAACTAGGGGCTATAACTGACTCTCCGGCTGACACAGACATCCTCCAACAGGGTTTCACTGAGACAGATACCTGGTGTCAAAACCATGGCCTTAAGCTAAATGCCAAAAAGTGCATAGTCATCCCCTTTGGAAAAAACAAAGTACCCACAAATTACCACATAGGTAGTAGCCCCCTAAATACGGAAGACGTAATAAGGGATCTGGCGACCCAAGTAGATAGTAACCTCTCCTTTGATAATCACATTGCCAAAGTGGTTAGAAAATCCTTCTATGTGGCCCACCTAATCACAAAAGGGTTTGCATCCAAATCGAAAGAGGTCATTGTGCCCCTCTATGCATCACTCATCAGACCCATCATAGAGTACAATGCCCCATTTGGGATGTACCTTACAAGACACCTGCAACAACTGGAAAGACCACAGAAGTACCTCACCAAGAGGATCACTGGCCTCAAACAGATGCCCTATGCAGCTTGACTGAAGAAACTCCAGCTGTACTCAGTTGCTTACCGCCTACTCAGAGGTGATCTGTGACTTGACATACAAGGCCATGTCCAACCCAGAATTGATGGACATGCTCCACCGAAAGAAAACCAGATCCCCTCGAGCCACACACTCCAGAGATCTAAACCTCACAACAATAAATAGGACGTGCTGGAGGGATAGATTCCTGTCCCAGAGACTTTCCATGCTCTGGAACAAGATTCCAATCTACATTAGGCAGAGCTCCTCGCTAACCTTCTTCAAGAGAAACCTTGACAAGTGGATGGGAAACAGAAAGTTTACCCCAGGGATCACTTCAGTGGCTTTGCTGGACAGAGACA
>NC_056737.1:1910472663-1910475716 GCF_019279795.1 Protopterus annectens
CCCCTGAAGCCTGAAATGATTTTTCAAAGGAGCACTCACTCTTGCTTGACAGTCTGCTCCAGTCAGATCTTTTTGAGGGACCCCCATTCCAAATAATACCTTGGCTAGGGGTTCACTTTGGACTGAGGTGGTGAAACAGAAGTCAACATCAAGTAGGTGTGTTTTGAGGAATATCCCCTGCAGATGTCCGGATAGGGGAATGGCTTTTGATAATGCAGGTACCATGTGTGCATGAAGTTACATGCAGTCAGGGCTTGGAGACAAGCATGTGGGGTCTGTTAGCCCTTGTAGATTTTAATCTGTAGACAGGCCACAAACTTGTAGCTGCGTGGAATGTTGAGGTGATTACCTTCAAGGGGAGGTGAAATTGCAACCCTGTCAAGCAGTGAGACTGGTGGTGAAACCGCCAGCTGCTTGCAGCAGTATTAATGTTCCCTTTAGACAGAGTGGGGACTCAGGCGTAAGGGCAGAGGCAGAGCAAGTGGCACCAGCTGACAGTGTGAGGCAATCAGCCTCAGAGAATATCAGACTTCCTGTGGAAGGGGCTGGGAAGCATTACAAAGAGATAGGAGTTCAGACAGGCTCAGCTCTCAGACCCACATTACAAGGCCTGAGGGAATAGCTGAGTGAGTTTTCACCTGATTCTCATGGAAGGAAGGGGAATCTGTAAACTGGGACAAAGGTTACTGCCTAGAGAGTAAAGCAACCCCTGAGGAAGGGGCTAGAGGGTGAAGAATACAGCGGCAGTTGGTAGGTTACCAGAGCCTACCATCCGGCATTTCTAGCCATAGCCGCTGATATTCCCTTTGCAGATCATATGTATGCATAACATGTACAAATTTAGATGTATTATGCAGAACTCTTTTATTGGTCTGGGATTTCTAGAGATAGCAGGGTACTGCAGGACCTGTGAAGCAGCAAAAGGTGCTGGCCAGGCAAGGCATGGGGAGACAAGGTGAAAGTTTCCTTTGATGCCTTTGCCTGTGACTGAGGAGCCATTTAAGTGGGTTGCTATGGGTATTGTCGGGCCTCTGAGTACCCCAAGTTCCACAGAGAAAACGTATATCATAGTGGTAGTAGATTATGCTACCAGATACCCTGAAGCAGTGGCCCTGTCCTCCATTGAGGGTCAGAAAAGGTGGCAAATGCTTTGTTAGAGATTTTCAGCAGGGTAGGTTTCCCAAAATAAATACTGACTGACAGAGGTGCCATTTTCATGTCAGACCTGCTGGCTTATCTGTGGAAGTAGTGTAGGCACCTGAAGCTAAATTAATCTCACCACCCTACCATCCCCAGACTAATGGTCTTGTTGAGAGGTTAAACTCTACACTCAAGATGATGTTACGGGCATTTGCAAACCAGTTTAAGAGGGAGTGGGACAAATATTTGACTCATCTGTTGTTTGCTTACAGAGAGGTTTCCCCGGGAATCCACAGGTTTTTCACCCTTTGACCTGCTGTATGGGAATAGGGTGAGGGGACCTCTAGATTTGATTCGAGATGACTGGCGTTGTGAGTGTGAATCCCACAAAGAGTCTGCTGTGGCATATATCCTAAACCTCAGGACAAGGCTCAGGGAACTCACGGGCTTGGCCCAGGAGAACCTGGCAGAAAACCAACACCAGAAAAATGTCTGGAATGACAGGAATGCTCGAACTACAGAGCATGCTGTAGGGCAGCAGGTAATGGTTCTCATTCCTGTCAGACACGACAAGTTGCAGGCAGCTTGGGAGGGACCCTACAAGGAGGTAAGGAAAGTCAGTAATGTTAAGTACATGGTAGAACTACTAGGCAGGAGGCAGAGGCACAAATTGTACCATGTTAACATGATGAAACCTTACCATGATAAGGAGGTAATTAAAAATACAACTCCTCCACTCCTTCAACTCCTGGACCACTAGATACTCTGGTAAAACAGGAACAAATCTTTCTGTAGGTTTGAAAAAGTTTTTTGAATTCTGGTACCTCTGCCTTCGCCTTCTCCTGGAATACATTTTACATACTCAAACACCACCCTTTTATATCATGTCTAATTGAATTATTAGTGCACATGTCATTTACCAATTAATTTAATTACCTTCATTGTTAACACAACCATAAAACTTGCATCAAAACACCAATTCATTTTTCTTTTCAGAACAACATTTCAAACTCCACTTCCTTTTAATTATTTCCAAAAACTTCTAGTATTAATGTCAAAATTCTATATAAACATTTATAACCTTCAAATTAACTTTAAATAATCTTAATATTTTTTAGAATAAATAAATAAATACTTAAACAAAAACCAATGCTATAAATCATCAAGACATTTTATAAATATTCTAATTTTTAATTTTTTAAGGTTTTTCCTAAGAAGCTAATACTATTAATACAAAATAAAACACTGCCATTCTTATTGTTGTTTTTCACTAAAATCTTTTTATGAACATTCAATATTCTCTGGATACTATGTGAAAAGGTAAGTTTAAATTTTCCATATTTGTAACCAATTAGGAACATAGTTTTATAGTTAATGATGAATAACCTAGATTCCACTAGTAACAACCTTTCACGATGAAATGCTGCCTCACTGGAATAGATGTATTGAGTTCTACCCAACACACTGAATACAAAACCCTCCGGAACCCCCCTATGTACCTCACAAAAATGTTTTCCTACCGGACTTTCCATTCTTTTGTGTTTTATATCACCCAAATGTTCAAGGATCCTGAGCTTCACTTTCCTTGTTGTTTGCCCAATGTACCATTTCTGTTGCACACATCCACATCCTATGAATGTATACTACCTGCGTGGAATTGCAGTGCGTAGGTATTCTCAAATTGGAGCCCTGTATCTGTAATCATTGATTTTAATACTACTCATCTCAAACTTTTTAATTAGACTACAAACCTTGTAATTTCCACATCTAAATGTTCCCTTTCTAATACTGTCTTGTAGTACTCTTTTTTCCTAATGTTGAGATTTCGCTTTAGATTCAATAATATCAGCTTGTAAAGGAAAAATATGACTTTGATGGAAAAAATTTTTGATGGAAAAATGAATTCAATTAGA